>NW_008653337.1:17427-21764 GCF_000695815.1 Acanthisitta chloris | reverse complement strand
CTTTCCCTTGGCATGCTTCCTATTTCTCACAGCAGCAGCTGCGCACAGTTGAATAGTAAATCAAACACCCTAAAAACTGTTGTTTTAATACAATGTCTAAGATTTCCCAATTCTCTTTTCCCCCCTTATTTTTTTTGATAACCATTCTGGCTCATCTTTGTCTGGTAGTAAAATAACTAAATCTGGTAGCAAAAGCCTGACCTGTATTTTTATTTTTTTGTAGAAATTAGCGGGTAGGTTAGTAAGTGAAAAGCAAGTAATCCACAAGCAGTTTAGATAAGAGGATATTACAGGCTTGTGTTGTTAAGTGGTATTAAATACATTTTTTAAATTACATTTCAGTAGCAAATGACTTTTCTCATCAGACTCTCTTGTGGCAGAGCTATTTCTTTCTTCGTGGTTATAAGTCTTTGGAGAAATCAGTGTACGCATCCCCCGCAGCCTTCATTTCATCCTCTCCCTGGGCCATGCCATCTGGCAGTGTCATCTTTCTCTAAGTCTTCAGGTTGGCCTGAAAAACCTTCTGAAAGCAGGATTTGTTCACCATGTCTGAAGAGACATCCTCTCCAGGACAAAAGCACCTTCATGAGTTCCTGAAGGTGTTTGGTGGCTTCCAAGCCCATGGTACTGCATCAGAGGTGGCTTCCTGGCTCAAGGAAGGATGAATGAATCCCCATCAGTAAGGCTGCAGCTCTTTGAAGCAGATCATTCACTGTAATCAAGAGCTTAATCTCTGAAGGAGTTACTGAACTTCTGTTATCTCTGTGCAACTTGGTTTGTCAAGTGTGGGATGTGCAATTTCTGGTTCTTGTTCACATCCCTGATTACACACAGCACTGGGGGCTTTTTGCGTTTTGGTTTTAATCTGGGCTGTGCAGTGGAACCAGCCAATGGTAAATCCATCTTAGTGACATGCTGCCTGTTCTGAGTTAGGAGGAAAGCTGTTTTCATTATGCTTGCGATGTGCAAACTGCAGATGACACCCTACTCATTGCCAGTGACACTACTAGTACAGTGAAACTGCACATGGGGGAAAATGTCCTTCCCTAAAGAACAGCCTTTGTGTTTCCTTCTGTGGCAGAGGGACTCTGAACATTGCTGAAGGCAGAGACAGGGCTCGAGGCAGGGGTGCACACCCAGCAATCATATCTTGTTCTGCAAGCAGCTTTTTCCAATAAGCCTCCAAGAACACATTCCTTATTGGAATCCCCTTGCTGCTATCAGTGCAGCTGGGCGAATAGTATGGCCCATGTGACACACTCACTGACAAAAGCCAGGACATTCAAAGGCAAAGTCGAGACCACATCCTTGACTCTAGTCATCCCAAGAAAAAAGCCTGATGACAAGACTGAGAGAGGAAACACTAGCCTTATCAGTGGGCCCTCACAGATTCTATTGACAACCCTCAGAGCTGAACAAGGGCAGATGGCAATGGCCATCAGGAGTGCAGAACTGCTGCCATTAGTTGTTTGCTTGCTCCTGTAAGACAGCTCTGGTGAGGACAGAAACAGGTCCCTAGTACTGGAAGCAAAAATATTCTGCACGGTTGCTTTGAGCCCACATTGTATTTCTGCATCCCCTGGTTGAAGCTGGGAACACTTATGGGGAGTTGAAAGGGCTCTGGGAACTAAGAGAAGATGTGGAAGTGTAACAAGCTCCTGGCTGCCTGATTCTCTCTTTTCATAGAAAGGAATCTGGCGAAATCACTACTACTATCTCCCTTTATGCTCCTGCTCCCTTCTTGTGGGACATTTTGTTTTCTATGGCTTTTGGTCTTTTGAAGTTAAGTTTGTTATACAGTCTTGGTAAGTGCTTTGTGGCTTGTGGTGGTGTGTAGGCGAAGAAAAAGGACAGAGCTGTGCCGAGGGCAGTTCGGTCTCTGTTGGTAGAACCAGTTGTTAAAATCAAAGCCAGTTTCCTAAACCATCCTTAAAAACCACTCCAGCAAGCTCTGCTCCCTGCTGCTCAATGCCCCCGTCTTCTCAAAGCCACACCACCCATGCTTGTTTTGGCAGATCACTCTTTCTCCTCTGCCTTTGCCTGCTGAAACTGTAACTCCTGAGCCTCCACCCATGGTCTTGCACCGGTTTCTGCTGGTCTAGCAGCATGGCCAGCAAAAAAACGAGGTTGGGAAAGGTCTGCAGAACTTTCTGGGCTAAATATCTGTTATGTGGGACTAGACTGACTAACTAGCCCTGAAGTACATGTGTTAACAGCGTTCAGCACTGGAGCCAACATTAATGATTTGTGGACAGGCCATAGTATTTCAACTAACCAGATTAATACCTCACCTAGTACAATAAACCCTTCATAGCTGTACAAGTTGCACACTGTCCCCAGAAGACTGCAACAACCACTCTAGAGCTATTACCATCTAATTAGCAAATAAATATTTGGGCACACATGCTCATTTGGAAATGTGGATTATTTCCTGGGAGGCTGCAATGGCTCCTCTAGGTAAACACTAGCTCAGGGCAGTCTCTCTAAAGCCGAATTTTGACCCGGTGGACCTTGGCTGGCAGGCAGACGTGTGCCCGGGCAGCAAGCCGGCGGGCTGGGCTCTGCTGGGAGGACAGTGAGCCCCAGGCTGGGAGCAATGTCTTGTTTCATCAAGTGATGTGTCTTCCCCTTCCCACCATACTCCTTGCTTCTTTTCCATTTCTCTTCAGGGGAGACAAAGGTAATTTTCCAAGCAAGGAACTAATAACAGGAGTATTTTAAAAATGCTTTTGAGTTTAAAATTAGAGTTTGCCAAATGAAGCCTTAAGAAATACCAAATTTGGGCTCTTTTTCCAGTGATGTTATATTTTGCTTTTGCATTTAAGGATTGTGCTTTTGTGGACAACTAACTTGTCCTTCCCTCCTCACAGGACACCTCCACATTGGCTCTGACAGGCTCTTTCTCTGTGCCGACTTTTTTTCAGTCAAGTGGCTCCAAAGCACATTTCCAAGGCTGAGGGAAAAGTTACGGAAATAGGGTAAGCATTATGCTCCCATTAAAAAGATTGATCTGGTATTGAAGTTAAGGAACCAGATAAGCTCAGAGGAATCTGAGCAAGATAGAAAGCTCTGCCTCCCTCAGTGGTTGGCTCCCTCAGTCATGGCTTTGGTGACTCGTACCTCAATCCCCACAGATGGTCTGGTGACTACACTGACATCAGCTGGATTCAGTCGATGGTACTGGGAGGTGTCCATGTCATAGGATACTCCACCAAAACAGGCTTCTTTCTGCTGAAATACCACTTTAAGCCAAAATCAGAGCCCTTGGCAAATAGCTAAGCACTATCCTTGTTTCTATCTGCCCCTGGGGGAGGCAGCTTCATGCCAAAAGCACAAAAGAAAAATGTAGCCCCAAAACCTGAAATTGGGTTTGTTGGGACAGGTGATGTTCAGAGATGCTGAATAGTCTATACAGTCAGCACAAATTAGATTTGAGACTCTGAAAATCAAAGTACTCACTTTGTGTCACTGAACACTGAGGTTTAGGGCTTTGCTTTAAAAAGAGGTTCCAAAGATACCCAGAAAATTATGAGCCTATTTTAAGGTGGTGTTAAGTCCTCACTGCTCTTCTGTGGTTTTCAAAAATTTTCCCACTCCCCCCAAATTTGAAAACGTTTTCTTCAAGTGCTGTCAAGTTAGAGCTCCTCAGTAATGCTAAAATCCACTTGAAAGAATGTATTTAAAAATGAATACACTCAAAGATTATGCAGAGATTCATATGCATAGATTCAAAGACATTGTCTCATAGACAACAGTGGCAGCATATTGAATCTCGTATGGGGTAATCATTTCAGAGCACTTTACTGTATGTTTTAGTCCTATCTCTTTGCATCTTTATCAGAAGCCCATATATGTCATCATTCATCTCTCTCATTGAAACAACAGAATTTCAGAATTTGCTGAAAAGTGTTGAGGTAAACTTTTTTTTTCCCAAGTGTTCCCTCTGGCTCTGGGAAGAGAAGGGACCTGTGTGGAGATTTGCCCTTTGAGGAAGGTGAAGGGTGCAGCTGGAGTTCAAAACCATCTGGATTTGGGCTTTATCTCATTCTCTGTTCCTGTGAAGGCACAAGAAATCTGGTGAATTAATCTGCTATGGAGGGGAATGCTTTGCCACAGACACCAGATACACAATTGTGCTCAGAATGGTTTTTTGTTATGAGAACTTACTCTCTGCAGGGAAGGGGGAGCAGGGGGAGGAGGTCTTCAAGCAGGGTTGAGCACCAACTCCCATCCAAAAATTAAAGTCTTTGCAAATATCCCCTGCACCCCTGCACACAAAGGTTCTTGGGGAGATTTAAAAAAAATTAACATCAAGAGTCTCTTCTCCCCAGCAGTAT
>NW_008653337.1:15375-17409 GCF_000695815.1 Acanthisitta chloris | reverse complement strand
CCCTTCCCCCCTTGCTATCAGCTGGCTAATCTGCCTGCACATTCTGACACACAGCTGCGAGAGATGAAAACTGTACTGTTGATAGATGAAACTTTGGATAAGATTACATGGTTTTGAATATCTTGATGACATATTTGTCTGAAAAGTCTTTTAGAGGACAGCCTAATATAAATGCACGGAAATGTTTCTAATGACTAGCATTTGTCTACGTACTTGGTTTGGAAGATTAACATTCACGTGTTCTTCGACTGTCATTTGCATTTGTATGTGGAGGCAAACTTTTCAATAATAACTCTTCATGCCGAGAAGAGTTAACAATTTATTCAAAATACACAAGGCCAAATTAGTCCCTTCTGTGAGACTGGGAGCTTTGGTGGAGTTGCACCAGTGGTGGGTTTGGCTTCGCTGCTCTCGGCAGCAGCCGCAGCTTCATGCCCAGGAGACCTTGCCTGTGGTAATGATGAAAATCCCCCCATTCGACAGACAGAGCACACCACAGAGCAAAGGCGGGGAAAAATAACACCCAAGGTCAGGACAATTGCATCTTTCAACTGTTTGGCTGCAGTGAACTCTGGGTTGTTTTCCATTTTGCACTGATAAATGAATGCAGTAAGACTTATTGTGCTGGTTTTACTCTTATTTTCACGACACCCAGTAGTATGGTTGGACCTCCAGATTCCCATTAGTCACCTCGGGGGGAGGGCAGAGAGCACCTTATTTTGGCACATTGGCACTACCAGTAGGAGTGTGTCACCCAGAAGATTTTGAATCCTGGCCTGGCCTAAAACCTTCTGAATCTTAGAACTTTAGGTACCTCAATCCCTTTAGAAAGTTGACCTTCAAGAACTCTTGAAGAAAACAGACTTCCATCCCTAAAATATGGAAGTACCTATGGAAACCTGGCCCCAGTCAGGTCACAGCATGCATATATCTGTATTCCTTCACATCAGTTTTGCTCTGATGCAACAAATGTTAATGGAGGAACTTCCTTACTGAGGGTCAGAAAGGTCTTTGATGGACCATATGTTAACATGCACCTTTACATCGTCCACTAATTATACAAAAAGTAATTAGAGCTCAACTGTGCTGCAGTAATGTGAACTCTTTGCCTTCCTCCTTAATGCAGGCAGCATAAAATGAAGATACTCCTCAAACCTGGTGCTTAGATAATACATTCCAGATGTCTGGGCTAAAAAAAAAATATGTAACTCAACACTGCAGAGTTGCGCTCCTGAAATGGTGGGGTGTCCTTTCCAAGAGCATGCAGGAAATGGGGCTATGGGAAGCCACTCACACTGGATGGTGCTTGGCACAGCTGGGAGAAGAGGCAGCATGTGGGAAGGGGAGTTGCAGGGCTGAATATTTTATGAAACATGGTTGGGATGAGGAGAGACAAACACTTGCAGAGACTGGTGGAGCTGTGTATCCCTGAGGGCTTTGGCCAGTCGCTTAAAAGTAAAAGAACCTTTCAATCTACCTTTAGTGATTTCAAACCAGCTCCATGAAATCAGTGGGTACTGCCATGAACCACGAGCACTATTTGTGTACTGATGTTGTGAGATATGTGGTCCTTTGGTTCCAGGAGAAGTGCCTGGAGTTGCTGGCTGCCATTCTGAGCTGCCCACAGGTTGTGCAGACCCTTCAGGAGGATGTTGCACCCTTCATTAATCAGGAAAAGGCAGGAAGGAAACCTCTCACGACATTTCACAGCATGAGAAGGGTGGTTAGAAGGACAGAATTGCACATCCCAGGAGACTGTTCATCTGTCCTCCTCTGTATAACACACTACTCTATCATTTTCCAATCACCTACTCTTACTACTTTGACACTTCTGGCTATAAATGAAGTATTTTAGCACACAAAATTTCTTTAAAGCTATAGTTTCCTTAATACTTGAAAATCTTACAGTTACCTGGTTGCTTCCTCTTGATTACTGCACATGCTTCTTAAAAGGCTTCTGGGATGAGCATGTCTTTGTCTGGCAGTGTTGTACAGCTACAGATACCATTTCATTTTTCTTCCTTTTCACATACC
>NW_008653337.1:0-15347 GCF_000695815.1 Acanthisitta chloris | reverse complement strand
CTCTTTCCCCTTTCGGAATATGTTGACATCTTGATGTCTTCTCCACAGACTCACACTGACATAGTGTTAGGGACTATGTGATGACACCGCAGCCCACGTTAGTGAATGGTGAAATAGCCCTGTCACAAACTATATTATGAAATATCAAAACTGTTTAAAAATGTAGTTTTCCACCACAAAAATGAAAAGGAAAAAAGATCCCAAGGGCCTTAAGCTTACCTTGGGGACTGATGTGGTCAGTTATATACAAATATTGATGCTTAAGTAGAGCATTTTAACCTATGACAAATACAAATGTTATATAATGTATGTATGTATAGAATGGCTATGCATTATCAAAATTCACAGTACCTAGGACTGATGTTCGTGGCTTACAAATAACCTCATGATATTTGTCCAATAGAGGTACTTTAAATCTCTGGTTGGACTGATATTTGATACTAAATGTTTTGGGGTTTTTTTTATATGAAGCATAATGACAAAATTTCAACTGCCAAAATCTGGGGTTTATTTTTCGGTTGTGAATACTCTTTATTATGAATACAGAATCAAGTATTCTTCCTTTTAGAAATGGTGGCATAAATTACTCCAGTGCAGTTAGTTAATTTTTCTCTGAAAATGACTCGAGCACACAGTATTAATTTCCTCTGAAAATGACTTTGAAGCTTGACAGGGTTTTGTCAGAGTTCATTAATGAAGGCCTCACTATATGTGGCAACAGTTGGTTTCTCTGTTTCTTTTGTCAGTTATGAGAATCTAAAATAGGTCAGGTGAAGATGGGTGAGACTGCCAAGGCTTTACTCCTTTGCTACTCTTTTTAACCATTAAACTCTGCAACCAGTACAATGTAAGACTGAAGAAAATAACAGCTTTAAAATAGGTGCAGCTGTTACAGAGAATTTTTCCTGTTCGTATTTGGGATAGTCATTAGATCTGGGATGAGATAACTTGGACAAATCAACAAGTTAAGATAAATAGTTCTGATTTCCTTGTTTGTTTATGGAAAAAACACACATTTGTTTAGGAATGTTGGAGAGGTGATTTTGTCTCTTAATCCAAAAAGTGATTAATAGTAAGGCAGGCAGACATACAGTTGGAATTTGACCACACAGGACAGAGTTCATGAGACAAATTCAACCCTACTTTAAATATTACATGGTCTAATGAGCCTCAGTATCTAGTTATTTTCTTAAATGTCTGCCTTGCAGACACCTCAGATTGGGAATTGGAAAATCCAGCTGTGCTCTTGCTGCTTCTCACAACACAGTGTAATTAGAACGTGCTGATAACTCAGTTGATGCATGAGAGATAAAAATCCATTCTACCTCATGCTGGTAGTAAAAACGTGGTTTCATCAGGAAAGAGAGCAGATATGAATTAAAAACACACTGAAGATGACAGTATCATTTTCACCAACACACTCCTCTGACATCACCAACATCAGCATGTGTTGTACACTGCTGCTTTATCCCTTGCATGGCATTGATCTCAGCCATGAGTCAGGACTTCGTGGTACTAGACACTGCAGAGAATAAAAAAAGAGGTGTTCACAGCCCTGGAATTCTCCATGTCAAGGAACCATCTACCCAGTGGCTGCTGCAGCAGAGCAATTCAGGAAGAGCTCCTGCTGCTCCAGAGTCAAGCCTCTAATAGAGCTAATTTTTCTCCTGCATCCTGGGATAAATTTGTCACACAGTTTTTTTTTATGAGTAGGGGACATGACATCTAGTCAAGTTCTCCATGCTAAGAATTTCATGTTACATATTGTTAAAGATGACTGAAATAGGTTATGTACACATCAAAATGAGTGAACTTTTACCTTTCCTATTGCAAGTTATCCGTGACATCCTTGGAAATCATTGACTTCTCAGCTATTGACACAGTTGGGGGAAGGGGAAAAAGGTTCATCTTGCAAGAAATGCTGAATCAGAGATTTCTCAAGAAAATCTACTCTCTTAGCTGAAGAAGAAAGATTCATTCTTTGCTCATCCTGGTGAAATCTAATTGTGATATTTATATTCTGTATTAATTTGATTCAGTAAAGATTTCCAACATAGGCAAAGAAGCCAATCGTAATAATTTGTTCTGAAGCTTTTATTACTATTGTGTTTTGAATGCAGGTATTAAAACAGCAGTGGAGCAGCAGATGCTGTCCCTTGCATATTGCTAAAGATGCTACCTATGCAATTCCTAAAAGCATGAGCCCTTCTAATGGGAGGAAGCAGCAAAACTCCAATTGACTTCACCTGGTTATAGATTTCATCTAGTAAATATGGGGTGGTGTTTCTTGCTGGGGAGCAAAGTCATTTGCAAGGAACAGTTTACAGGAGCTTTGACTTCTCCTTTGTACTTTACAAAACAGAGTTGAATTCCATATATAAAAGTGAGTGCTTTGCATTAAAAACAAGTTTTCCTTTTAAGTTGAACAAGCCTGCTTAAAAAGAGGAGACAGTTGGTACCAGTAGCTGTGACTTAGTGTAGATTTTTTTCTACTTTTTCAAATACTCATTACAATTCCTACTTATTTTATAGCAATATCACACAATAAACATTTCTTTTCTGATTAAGGGATTGAAGGAGAACTGAATTATAAACAGTATTAATATAAGAGGGAATTTCTATCCTGTGCTCTGTAGGCCTGAGTTTATATGACCTTAAACAATCAGTCTGAAGAAGTGACATCAGCTGCTGTACACATTCCACATTACTGAGGAATTAAATTAAGCAGCTTTAATATCTGTGAAATGGCACAGGCCTGAAAGAGAATCATTCCAATTTATGGACTTTGTATCTGATTTACTAGTGCATGTCTAGCAATTTCAGAGCCACCAATTGCTTTAAGACCACCTCCAATGTGTTTTTATCACTTACAGTAAATGTGCTAACATAATGTTTTAATTAAACATTTAAAGTGCATCAAACAAATTTATTGATGCTGCAAAAAAAAAAAAAAAAAAAAGAAGAAAGAAAGAAGAAATTCTGCTATTTGCAAAATAACCCAATATACACACCATTTTGTGACCCCGGTATGATTGCTTTTAAACATTTCTGCTAGCATCTATAAATTAACAAAAAGCTTCCTCTCCTCTCTAGTTCCCTCATTTTCCATCCCCAACATCCAAATCATACTTTGTGCATAAAAACATGGTAAGAGCTTTTTGAAAGCTGTTCAGCTATAATATCAAATGGTTGTGAACACTGCATTTATTTTTCCTCCTTGAACACAGACCTGATATTGAAAAGATATAAAAGTCCCAGCAGCACTTTATATTGATGTTGGCATTAAAAACGCTTTTTCTGTTAGTGAGAGAGGAGTTCCCCTTAAAAAAATAAAAGCCAATAGCAGCCCTATCAAAACTTTATCATCCTGTTACCACTTGGGCACTGTATTAAAATATTCACAACTGAAGCTTGTTTTCATTAAAAATCCTTTTCCCTTCTGCACTGGGGATCACAGACCTGACACAGATCCAGAATTCCTATAGCCCTTTAAAAAAGAGAAAAGCAAGCATTACATTGACATCACCTGAAAAAACACATTCAGATTTCAGCCCAGTTTGTTCCAAGTTTCATGCTTGCAGAAATGATGTGGGGTGGCAGGGGCAAAGATCAGCCCCAGGAGCAAAGTGGTTCTCCTCACCACCTCCTCCAGTTCTGCTCATTGCTTTCCAAGAAGGTGGACCTCGGGGAATGTGGCACAGCAGTTCAGTGCAGAGAGGCTATTTGCAGAGGGCTAAATTATGATTTATGCTTTATGGCACCAAAATTACAGGCACGTTATTTGTGTACATAATATAGCTTAGGTTTTCCTAGCAAGGGGAAGAGTATTTTGTCTTCCTGAGTAACCACTCATTTTAGAGACAGATAATCATGGCAGGTTTGCTTTCCTACATATCTTTTCTTACATACATCTGTCGTTGTGTATGAGAAAACAGCTGAATACAGTGGGCCATAATATAAATGGAAAGCATCTTTCCATACCAAAGAGACTTCAGGATGCTGGTGCCTGAAGATGGGATCCTAAGCAATTCTTGTTAAGGTCAGTACTGCTGCTAACAAGCTGATATACAAAAGTAAAGTACATTTTGTGTATATTATTTTATTATTTTCTAATATATTATGTTACTCATCATCTGCAATTCAATTTGCTCAAACTCAATCCCTATAAACATTGTATGGTTGGAAAGGAAATGAGCAAGGAACCCCATAATGGTTGGATCTGCCAGGAAAAGACAGGCAAGGCACAATGCCATGGCAGATCTGAGAACTGGCCATTCCTGGGAGTCTAGTCATACCTTTGTTAAGAAATTTAAAAAAAAAAAAAAAAAAAGGAAGAAATACAAGCAAATTCATCATGAGGCATCAGAACCCTCATTTTTGCACTTCATTCAATCACAGGTTACATGAAGGCAGTCACGTCATCTAGCATGATGCAGAATAATTATTTCAGTGGTGGTAATTCAATGATGTGAGAACTACTACTAATTCTTCATCCTTTGTAATCTTCTGTCATGTACTGACTCACCCCAGCTCTGCTTCACTGCGCCTCAGAAGACAAATCTACTGCAGGGTGTTACTCTGGCTCATGGTTACCTTGTGGTCCATATCTATTTTTGTATCTGTTGTCTCCTGCTTTATATTTAGCTCCTTGGGCATTCTAGAATTTAGCATAATGGAGCCCAATCAATGATGTGAGCCACTGAGCAGCGACACAGTGTGACTATGAAGAAATAATAATTGTGGCTTTCAGCATCAAGGTGGAGACATTCTTCTAGAGAAAAGAAATAAAGACCTCAGAAGAAGGGTGCAGCATTTCTCTTCATATCACTTCATCGTGCATGATTTACCATTGTGTTCTAGGGGACTGATTTTCAAAAAGAATGAATTTTGCATTAAATTCTGAGTATGGTTGCTGCAGAAGATATGATATTTGCCTATTCAGATGATGAGCTGGATGCATAAGTGATCGCATCAATGGGTAATATGCACATTCAGTCATGAGAAAAAATTTGCATGCCCTATAAAGACCTAAAAGTTGAACATCTGGCCTTTTCTGTGGCACCTCAATTTTTTATCAATGTCTTCTCTTCTTTGAAAGGTTTATTCCTAAAACCATCAGATCATCACAGTCTTGATACAACATTCACTGCATCCTGTTCACAAACAAGCCAAACTCAGCTGTGGTGAGAATGACTTTAATTGTTCTGCATTACAAATGTTGTGTTTACCACAAAGTCCTTGAATTGCACATGATTGGACACTCATGAGTGCTGTACTTGGGACAGTCTATATTCTGTCCTAATGAAAAGTTTCACTAAGCCTCTATAGCACATGCTTTATGTAGGGTTGATAGCCAAAGGGAATCAGATGACAACTCCTTCCTGCTAACCAGCTCTTTTATTTTTCCAGAAATATATACTTAATTGTCAGGATGAGCTTTGAGGAAAGAACATCTAAAATGAGGTAAAATTAAGTACTAGGTACTATTCATTCCCTCTTAGTTTTGTCCTGCAACCTGCTTGCCTAACTGATGTCCCATCCCTGGGCTTTCTGCTGGGTTTTCTGGGAAGACCAATAGCTACACCTATCCAGGATACTGTATATTTTTTCCCTGTTCCACTGATTTGGAAGCAAAATGACGAAAATTGCTCCTACCCAGAAAGTCTGATGTACTAAGCACTTTCACTTTATCTGTTTACTACTACCTGCCTGCTGATGCTGAAGAGCATTGATGTAGTACTCATGTTCCCTCCTCAGAGAAAGTCTCCCACACCTCATCTTCATTTTTGTAATTTTGCCCTTGACCCAACCACTCCAAGCCTCTAAAGAAGTTTGAATTTGGACTTTGCAGCTCTGGCTCTGAGTCATAGCAATATTTTCACACATCCCAGTATATTAGTTAGGGGACTTGTGAAACAGAGGAAGGACAGGGAGTTATTAGTTGAAATTCCCAAATGAAGAGCCAAACACTGAAAAATTTCATCTCCTTTTTTTCTGGCCTCAGATGAGGCAAAATCCTTATGTAGCATCAATAAATAGTTATCTGCTAACTAATGAATGATAGTTTTCTAAGTTCAAGTCATCAGACTTTTAATCTGGGTGGCAATGAGGGGGCTCAAGGCTTTCAGATGCCCAGGCTGAGTTTGCAGGATGACCATTTGGGACACTGAACTCCATTTTTATGTTTCAAATCATGAAGCAGATAATGCTCCCTGCCAGCTGCCATCTGGGTCTAAATAAGGAGGATGACCCTCTCCAAACTCGGGTATGGTTAAAGACTGTGATAGTGAAGATAGTGAAGGGGATTATGCACCCTTCTTGCTTATGCAGACTCTTTGCATGCTTGTACTTCTGACCCCAAGATCAAGTTCCAGATAGCAATATATGTAGTTATCTTTTAAAGAAGCCACCAGAAGCCTAAAACTGAACTTTTTTTTTTTTTCAATGAGGAAATCCTGTAGGGGCACTCCTCTGCTATGGTAACTGCAGCTTTGCAGCAACTTTGCTGCATACAGGCGTCACAGGAATTCATGCTGGGTGTATGGCCAGCAGGCAGAATGAAACTGCTATGAAGACGGAAAAATCCTCTCTCAAGAAAGGGGGTCTGGGAAATGTGAATGGATGGACCCTTGGGAACTGTCACCTCCACTGAGCTAACAGTTTGCCCAGCTGAGGCTTGGAGTGAAGTGTTTACTCATCTGCCTTAGTCCTGGAAAATGAAAAGGAGGTTAAAAATTAATCTGTGCAGCTGGCAACTGCTGGAGTGAGTTGACATAGTGGTGCAAATTTTTTCCAATACCAGGAATGTTATGTAGCAGTGGAGTGACAAGGCATCAGGGTTCATGTGTGGTAGTTTGACCCATGCAACACAAGGCATTACGTGACCTTTGTGGAGTTAAGTGCACCTTTTTGTACTGACCTGTTTAATTTTGGTGATATGAAGGTGTGGGTATCCCAATTCTTCACTGAGACAGTGCCCATCCAGCTACAGTTAGCCTTGTATTCCCAGCTGTACTCGCAGAATAATGTGGTATGATGGATACCTTCTCTTTAAATTTGCAGGGCTAGATTTACTAATAGCAGGCTATGGAGTCTTCTGGAAAACTATAGAAACCTTATGGTATAGCACCTCTCCTATTAGTGGCTCCTAACACTTGATTTTGGATCATCTCTTGCAAAAGGACTTAGCCAAGTGCTGCTGGAATCAACTTTAGACTGAACCTTGAATTTCAGGCAGATAAAAAAATGAATCCCTGTTAGAAGAGACTGCAGGGGATGGAATCTAACCTGCTGGGGCTAAACTAACACCAGAAAGTGCTAGCCTGCCACTGCACGAGGCCAGTCTCTAAGTAGTTTGGTAGTTACCTTAACAGCTATAAAAGGTGTAAATCTGTAGAGAGGACAGAAAGAATAAAGAGAGAAACTGCCCTACCTGTCTCCTACTCCACAGGGAATAACACAAGCTACATTCACAGTAACTGATCCTAGTAACTGCTCTAAATGGAGAGGAAAAAGCTGTGCCTGAAATCTCTGTCCAAATTACAGGGAGACAAGGCTGTGTCTCCAGTTCTCTCTCTCTAAGTCTAATTCTTGTGCTGCACAACTGCTAAAGAACTTTAAACCCCTTTGCATGGCAGAGTAAATATGGAACTAAACAAATTCAGGTACAGGAAAACCTCTTCAGCAGCACCCTGAGGTTATTACTGTCTCCCAGAACAATACATGCAGTGAGTGTGTGATAGGTGTGTATTGCCTTAAGAAATATATCGGGCTTTACATTAAGATGCAAGAGACCACCTTCTTTTTGTTATGAATAGAAGTAGTTGTAGAAATGTGCTTGCACCCTGAGCAGATGACTCCTGGAGCACAGGGAGCAGGCTTTTGCTTTTCACAAGCCAATCTGGTCTTGAGAGCAGACGAGAATAAAGCTGAAACATTTCAGACACTCGGAGCATATCACGTGTGGCTATTAGGGCAGGATTAAATAAACATAATTAGAGAAACTCCTTCTGAAAGATGGTTCTGCTAAAGGATTCGAGTGCACACCTATTCTGTGCCCTGCTTGAAGTCCTAATGCTGCTCCACCGCTAGAAGCAAATGTCTTTTGAAGGCAGCTCAGAGCCACTGAGCAGTCGCTTAGCTTTATAGTTTGCTAGCTGCATGTCATCTTTGAAGGCTGGGAAATTGCAGAGGCAGTACCGTGATTCCCAGCCGAGTGAAGCAGACACTTGACACATTTCATCCCTTGCAATTAAGGGAGAAAAGCAGAATCAGGGGAAAATTCAAGCAGCATTTTAGCAATAGACCACTCCCTTATCAAGATGAAGTACAAGCATCACCCACAGATATATGCAGGACAGATGCTAAGCACAGACAGTAATAAATGCACGTGAACTTTGCATGAGAAAGCCTCACACTTAGAAGACTTCATTTATTGCTTAGTCATTTACACACATCCTCCTAAAGCAAGGAAGCTCAAACATAATCAAACCCTGTGTGTAAATTACCAAGTCAAATGCTGTTGTTCTGTTCTCTTTTAATATCAGAGTGCTAACTTCCCAGTGCAAAAAATACAATCTTGTGATAAAATGACTAATACACGACTAAAGCCATTTTCCATTGTGCAGGCATAGCTCTGGGGATCATTTGTGTTTCATGGTAGATCCCTCAGACTGAATTCCTCTGGTGGTTGGGATTATATTAATGACCAGGACTGTTAGTCACCTCAAGGGAGCTGAAATAGGATGCCACTCTGGTTGCCATTATTAATTCCAACTGCAGGTGTGAAAATTAATTTCATGGGGGGTTTTATCATTTCCTTTTAGTTTAAGGATTAGAGTTTCTGAATGACCCAGACTCCGGATGGAAACAAATCTGAACCGGGTCTGCCCAGCACTCCCATAACAGTGAACAAATTCTGGTGGAGTAGGAGGAAAAAATGGGGTATAAGACTTTCCTTCCCTCGCTTGGTGAAGACAATTAATGACACTGCAAGATATCAGATGTCATAATGACATACACTTCCTTGCACCAAGACTCTGTAAAGCAATCCAGTAAATTGCAGGTTGTTTTCATTTCTGTGGAAGAATAACACATTTGCCAATCGTGGGAGGAAAAAAGGAGAAGTTAAATATATCAAACCAAATCAAATGTAGCTGATTAGAAAGCCACAGTTTCCATTTGCTGGCACGGGTACTGTTTTCACATAGATTTTCTGACAGATGCTGCTATATCTCTATAGTCAAGAAGACAGCTCCAGCATCCAAGCTCCTGCCACAGAAATCAAACCTAGCATACTTAACCACAGGTGAAGTTAGGCTATTGAATTTGGGGAATGGGAGGGCAATGGCTGGGAGGGGAGTTGGCTCACCTTGGCTGGAGAAGGCAGGAGTAGGAGTCAGCTGGATCCTGTATGGAGGGAAGGGGGAACCACCCCCCCTCACTACCTCCCACCCCTGTTTCTGACCATGATTAAGCCTCAGCTCCTGCCAGTTCAACTGGCAAAGGTGTTGGCTCCAAACCTGTCCTGTATTCACTGACACCTCCTCCTGCCAGAGCCCAATGACTAATGCTCAGAAGATAAGCAGGTTGGGCCAGATTCAGTCAGATAATTAAAGGCTGGAGCTAATGTAAGATCCTTATGTGCTCTTATACGTACAGCTCATCCTGGGATTTGATTTATAACTTGTTGCACTCATAACCACCTTTCATCTGACAGCTCTCCTCAAGTCTGAGGTATCTTTGCTGTGTGGACAAGCATTCTGCCTGCCCCAGAGACAGACAGACAGAGCAGAGAGTGCTGCTCAGGGGTGCAGGGCTCAGACTTCCCTTCTCATCTGTGCTGCAATCAACCCTCTATCTGTCTCTAAGAGTCTCTTCTTATTGCTGCTGTGCAGTAAGTTTTTATGCCTTGATCCTTCTCCCCTAGCACCTCCTATAGCTGTTTCTATCAGCGCTGCCCAAGCACACAGCGAGGCAAAAGCTGCTGCTTGGAATTGGCTTTGCTTTACACCTCCCTCCCTGTGCTGAGAGTGACCCTCCCCGTGCAGAGCTGCCAGAGCTGCAGGGCTCGACGCCAGCCCTCCTCTGTTATAATGAACCTTTTTAGGTCATGTAAGCCAAGAACCTTGTGCTGCTAAAGACCCCATCAGTTACTTTAAGCAGTTATCGTATTTTACTGTTTACAGGGAATAAGCCCAGAGCATGGCGCGCAGCCCATCACATGCAGCGCCGTTTATCACCAAAAATTAATGAGTTTGTGCCATCTTGCACTTCAAGGCATTAAATCACAGATTTGTTTAAAATTTACTGAAGTTCACAACTTTTAATAAAGACCATCTCAACCTTCACAGTTACACGTCAAAACATCATGTCAGAATCATGCCCTCCTCACCACTTACTGATGGCTGACTTTAAGAAAGAGATAGCATATAAAATGCACTTATTTTTTCATGCTGCCACTGCAACCGTTCTTACTGTTGAAACGACTTAATGCAGAGCAGAAGGGAGAAAAGCAGCAATGATTTTCTGAGCTAAAATAGATACAAATGCAGCATGCATATTGCAGAACATTATTAGGACAGCTCAGATACATGAAATTAATGCAATCACTTTCTTCTCTTCCCTTAACTAATGCTGGTTTTCTGCTTCTGTAGAGTTTTCAGGTTAATTCGTGCAGGAGTTTTTTTCAGGTTCTCTAATCACAAGTGGGTTTGCTAATTTCAGAGCAAACACCACATTGTATAGCTGAACATGATCACTCAAGTTATAAATGATAAATTCCACCATAAAGCTTGATAAAAATCTTTATTGCAATTTCAGTTTTATTTCTTTTAGATAAATAGATTTTTTAGCACCAAAATGTCTTCATTGATTTTTACATTTAGGCAAAAGCCATTCATGAAAATTAGTAAACTAGGACATGCATCATGAAACAAACCCAGTGCAAATCTGGTAACACCAACCTTTAGCCACATCTTAGAGTCACTTGCAGCTTTTCAGTCAGTCTCACCTCTGTGCTGCCTTCCCTTCAGACAGAGGATTTTTTTCTGGATCATACGAAGTTATTCAGAATATTTTTAACATTTAATGAACATTATAAGTAAGCAATGAAAATATTCTGATTACTAGAAAGCTGTCAATTCATCCGGATTCAGGGTAGACAGAGCAAACTCATGCACTCAGGTGTAGCAGCAATGCTGCATCTTCCGTATAGCGACTGTCAGGCACTTCCAGGGGAATAAAAGGAAGCAGCTGCTAATACCTTGCGATTCCTAGAGCTAAAATACAAGCCCTCTCGGATACAACACAAAAGCAACCAAGATGTGTGCTTAAGCCTGTCTTTTCAAGGTACTTTATTCTAATTTAGCAACAGAAACTTTACAGACAAATGAATAGAGGTTGTATATTCAGGGTCTGCGCAGAATGGCCAAACAGGAGACTCTATAGGAAAATAAAACAACTTTTTTCTCTCCTTTTGCACAGTTTTGATACGCAGCAAGTCTGGTGGATTCGGTAACACTAATGCAAAACCAGAAAGTGAAGAGAGAGGCGATGCAAGTTTCATTAACAGAGAGAATTCTACATAAAATATACTGGAGCTGATGGAGAAAAGGAAGAGACAGCCAAGATGTTCAGCTGCAAGTGGAGTCCAATTTGATGCTCAGCATGAGTTTAAAGGGAAGATTTTCTCAGCCTTAAAATAAAAGAGCAGTACTGGATGCGTATGGGGCAGAAAACTGTCGTGACAGAAATGGATTGTACCGGGCTTGGGAAAAGCGAGAGTGGCAAAAGTAGCTCATTTTGCTGCGCTACATTTATAGATGTGCTCATTTGAATGCTCCCAGGAGGACCAGCTCTACGCATCCAGACAAAATAGACAGGCATCCTTGCACGCCGTACCATGATGATAAAACCTGAGTGTGAAGGAGATTCACCATTCACCATTCACAGGGAATTCTGCCTTTACATTTTGGGGACCAGACCTGATTTCCTGCCAGCAGATCTGCCGCTGTCTTTCGTTTCTTGTAGGATCAACCCTCTGACATAAACAAATTGCTAACATCAAGGACCAGATCCTGCTTCCACTGAAATCAATACAAGTTTTGTCATTGGTTTCAATGGGATCAAGGATTCAATCCCACAGTTCTTGAAGTCAATACGGTTGGGGCTTTCTCTGAATAAGGAAGGTTGCGTTAATACTGCAGAACGGGCCTAAATTATATTGATTATATGGATGTAAAACCAAGCATAAAAACAGGATTAGAGGAAAAAGAGAAATGTATGAGAAAGTGAGTGTAGAGCAGCATCCATTCATGGCGTGCACCGGGTCAGCAGGAGCTTCGCTGGAGCAAAGGCTGCAGTGGCACAGCACCAGTGAGCCAAGTCCATCAGTAAATACTGGGGGGAAGAGAGGGAAGAAATTCACCATGGAGATCCTTTTTCATCTGCTCCTTCTAAAGCAAACCTTTGAGTCACTCATCCTTTATTAAAAATAAACAAAACATTGACAGAAGAAATTATTGTCACATATACACCCACAGTAATTGATTCTGCTTCTTCGCTACTGCTTCTTTTCCCTCTTCTCCGATACAGGGCCGTTCTGTGTTTCTGTAACAACTACTGGCAAATCAGAATTTATTGTACATATGTTTGTGTTCCACTTAATAAAAAATATACCTATATTTTCAGATAAACTTTGTTAGTAATTCATGAGGTAAGTGACTATTTATGCTAATAAGGGAGAAATATATTCTCAGGCATAATGCATTACATAAATTTGAATGCAAAATGTTCAATTATGAAGTAAATACAGGTAATGCAAATAGTAAATTACATCCAATAAAAATATATAAAGTATGTGTCTTCAAAGAGAGAGAGGCTTTTATTTGCATCTGTGAGTTGTTTAAAGAGAAAAGAATTAATAAATACTGAATTACTCTTATGATGATTTAGCTCATAATTCACCAATCCATAACGACTCCCAGTAATCAGACTGTTGTTTCATACCCTCCAATATAAGGCAGGACTGTTTCCTCAGCAATTTTATCCCTACCAGATTATCTCGTCTGATTCTATTAATTCTCTCCCATAAATCTGCTAACAGTGATATGTGATTTACTTACCCTGTTAACTGATCTGAAGACTGTTAAAAGGATTTATCTAGCACTGCACCTAGGAGCAGTTTATGCCTTATCACTCTGTTACTCTGCAGAAGTCTTTCTGAAATCAATTTGGCTGGTTTCATAGTTAAATTCAGCGGACACTGTTTAGTTCTGCGCCATAAAATAAGACACTAGATAAACAAAAGGCGCAGTAACTGTACTTAATGTGTTGCTCTTGATATGTGTTTAAGTTATAACAAATTACACTCTGAGTCCATATAACACAAAACCTGCACATTTGCTTCTGCTAAATCTTGTGTGTTGGATAGACACACAGGCACACACTCTTGAGCGGGGAAGTTCCTGCCTCTGCTGCTGGCGTGCTCAGCCCAGCACAGGCCGATCCCAGTGGATTTGGAGTTAATGTTTCACGTCCCCTGTCAGAAAACTCTCCTCCAATAAATATACATTAGTTTGGAGGCTTATGAACCAGGTCAGCAGCACACTGGGAGCAAGAAGGGCTCCACGTTATGTCGTCGAACAGAGATGCTTAAAAACAAACCAAAGCAAGAGGCTATGAGAGGGACAGAGTAGTTTTCCCTCTGCCTGGCTCGGGGCAGGATTGTTACAAACAGTGCTGGGAAAAGGGAGCAGTCTGGGGGAATTGGCCTGCGATAATTGTGGAAAAACTGAAGACTGAATAGCTCTAATTGAAATGAAAGTGTGTGATTGTTATGGAAGAAACACTGTTAATAGAGGACTGTAAATGTTTAGACACCCATTGTGAATAGCCAAATAATAAAGAAAAATACTACTAAAATGAGAATTATATAGTGTAGGGAGGATAATGTTGCTTCTGAAGGTTATCCAAAAATTGCTAATAATCTTTTTTTCTCTGCTGTGCTGAACAGTAGAGACATTTTGGTGCAGCAGTTCTGTGTAACAATCACACAAGAACAATATTGTACAACTAATAATTTTACTCGCTGTTCTGGTAGGTCAGGGCTTCAATTAATTTGCAGCACTTGCTTACATTGGTATCAATTAAGAGACGGTCCCCATTAGCTCACACAATTTCATACTCTTTGTCTAGAGTTCAGAGTTTACTCAGGAAATTTACTCGTTTGCAAATGTAGCACTTTGAATTCTCACGTCCAAACAAACTATTTTATGGGGCTGGAGCCACATTTCCACAGCCATCTATCACACGGGCAAGGGAAATACTACAACTGTACACTCCGAAATGCAATAACCTTTTATTTAAAAATATTAGCACACATTTTATGTCTTTCATAGGTGAGCATGTTTAGTGATATATTTGTCTTGCTCAGGGAAAAAACAAATACAGGGAATTGGACTGTCCCAGGGGGATTTATGCTGTAAGCCTGGAAGTTTTGTTGATTCCAATAAAGTGAAGAAATAGGAAAGGCAGCCCAAGCAGTTAACTTGTATTAACTTTGTCATGAATTGCCATCTATAAGATAAAGCTTGCAGATGTCCACGGCTCTGTGTGTGCGGGTGTGTTTCGGGACCATGCAGAACTGTATTTTAATTTTGTTAGAGATGTTGGTAGCAGTTTTTATCTTTACAAAATTGCCACTATGATCATTTCTAGATGTTGTTATCTTCTTAAACTCGCACTATGCCCTACCCCTTTTAGCTGCCAGGAACAGTACATGCTGTATGACTTTCAGATGTTAGTACTGGCACTCACGCTGATAATGGCATAGTCAGAAGACGTTATCCATTCGTAAATCCACTCACCAAGTGCTATTTCCTAAGCAGAGATTCTTTGTCTCTTGCAAATGATGACTTTCACAGTCGGTGAAAAATCACCCAGAGCCTTGCCCGCACCTACAGAGCGATACCCTGAACGGGATTATAAATAGCGAACTCCAAGGGGGAATGCACAGGGCATGGGGAGAAGGGAGGATTTGAAGTACAACGTTCAAGAAGCAGGTTTAATATATGACCAAGTGTCAGAAGTCAGGTTTCTGAGAATTACTTTTCAGATAAACAACTTTATAGCACCGCACTTAATCTTACTTACTAGAGACATCTCATTTATCACGGAATTACAAGTAACTTTAATTCTATCGATATTCCCATAAAGCCCGGTCGGAAAATCAAGACCGGCAGCCCCGGAGGTTATGGGGGGCGGTGGGTACAGCCGGGGCCGGGCGGGACCAAGGGGGTGGCGCCGCCCCGGAGCGGGGACCGTCCCGTCCCGTCCCGTCCCGTCCC
>NW_008653336.1:0-19866 GCF_000695815.1 Acanthisitta chloris | reverse complement strand
ACCCACCCCTCCCAGAGCACTGTTCTCCCTCTCAGCTTAGGCTGCTCCTGGTCCTCCTACCCCATACAAAAGTGCCAGCTCTACTCTGCCAGGTCTGGGTCTGGCCCCACTGGCCGCTGGTTACCGCAGCAAAGGGGTGGAAAATGGAGCTGTTTTGGACAGGAATTTCTGTCAAGTCAAGCAACAAGGACCACACAGGAGAGGTAAACCACTGGGCAAGAGGCCTCTCCTACTTCATACCTCCCAAAGGAGTTAAGCAGTACTGCCCCTTTTCACTCCCTGGTATAGATGTACAGTTCCAAATAGTGTCAGCTGTGGAACAGATGTTATTAATCAAGAGGATAAGCAGATAACCCCAAATAACCCTTCATCAGTCAGCTCGTTTGCAAGTGACCGAGCGGAATCCCTACAGCCCTCATCAGCTTTTGGGTCTGTGAGGATGGAGCCTATCTTTATTTAAATTCTAAGAATCACATAGCTAGCAGCTTTATACATGTTATTTCAGTCATAACCCTCATCCTCTTACTTCCCTACGTGCAGCCAGATGGTTACTCATTCCCTCTGACTAAACTCTCCCTTCCCACCGTTTCACCCCAATGGTGAAATGTGTGGTGTCAGCCTCCTCCACACCTTTGCGCTGCCAACGCCCTCAGTGAATTTCCACTGTCCAGACTAAGCACAGACCTCAATTTCCTGTTAAATATGTCCTTAAACCTTTCTTTACATTCTAATATTGATCATTTATTTTGAAATCCTGCAGGTCTTGAGGAAGGCACCCAGCAAGAGCCATAAAATGCTCAGTGTTCACTTTGAGCTTGATTTATGTTGTGGAAGCTGTTGGGAAGCTTTCCACTGACTTCACTGTCCTCTGGAGTGGATGGAGCTTAATATCAGCAATATAAATTCCAATCCTGAAATGGGAATTCAAGTACTGCTCTTTTAAAGATTCATAGCTATGCACTACTTTGCTTTCATGAGAGTGCTTGCTTAAAAAAAAAAAAAAAAAAGTGAACTTCATCAGAGTACACTTAGGTACAAAGGTTAAGATTTTCTGGCTTCAGTGCTCCTGTCTTCATTTGAGCATAACTTTTACTGTGGGAACGATAAACCAGTGACTGACAAGTGTTTACTGTTTAATTGCTGATGAAAGACCAGAAAAAAGGAGCAAAGGAAACAAACTTTTTTAATGTTGGTTTGAGAGGTAACACCAAGCAACTTGTTAAAACTCTGTGCTAGAATTTACTGGAAAATTCCCATTGTCTTACTTAGTGAATTTCCTTCACACTGCAAGATTATTTCTGATGAAATATTTTCCTGTGTTTCTCCAAGTTTTCTTTAAAGGATGGAGGTGTTTACTTCTCACTTACTTCTCTATTTACTCACTACTGGAAAACATTGTTTTTAATGTTCTAATTTGGCCATACTCTTATTATGTGAAACAAATAAAATTGGGGCAACTCTCTGCAGCTGGTTGCATGTGATTCACTCACAGTATTAAGGACTTGATGATTTTAGAGCTCTCCTCCAACCTTGATGATTCTATGATGCATATATGGCATTAATCATAATATTAATAACTTCTGCCTTTTAAAATATTTCTTAAATATAGCAAAACAGAAAAAAAAGATAACAAAGTCTGATTCTGAAGGGTGCTGAACATCTTTATCCTTCACTAAACAGAAGAAGAGGATGCCCCTACCTCTCAGAGACAGCCTTGACACATAACCAATAACCTAGAGAAACCATGTGACAATGGCACTAACTGGAAAAAGCATGAGCTGTAAATAATAAAATTAAGAATAGGACTGTAAAACCTGTAACTAAGGTATTTTAAAGGTTGTTTCCTCCTCTTATAAGAATAGTCTACTTTGTAAGCTCCAAAAGCCACAGACTTAATCTCCTTTCCCATGTGGAAAACAAATAACTTATATTTAAGTTCACTTTGAAGCATTTCTGAACTGCATAAACTCTCAAAAGCTATGGGGAAAAAAAAAAGAGGTAATTGAAAAGGTAAAACCAGATAAAACCAGCACCCATAAGAAGAATCCAAGCCCATTGTTTCATTACATATGCCCCAAACTGATCCCCAGTCAGCCAAGACAACATTTTTTTTTATAGCCTCCCTTTTTGTCCTGTAGCCCTTGGGTCAGTAGGTTCCTGAAGTTTAAACTTCAAAACAGAATCTGAGCAGCCAAATTCCTAGCCAGAATTGATAGACACAAATTGAGCTAAAGTGCCAGAGCTCATGGAGATCTTCCATCCATCACACTTGACACAGATTTAGGCAAATCTTCAGGATCCTTTTTATAGACAAATTTAGAGACATCATGAAAGACAGAGCAGGGGGTTCTGTGCTTGCATTCAACCACTTGACAACGAATGCAACAACTCAATTAGTGTCCTTTCAAACACCCTTTGAAACAGGTGTTTAACAACCTTGAGGCTTATTTCAATGAATTTTCCTGTAATTCTCAGTTTTTATGAGTAAATTTATAATATTTTGGGCTAAAAATGTGGACCTGTAATTTCTCAGTATCAACTTTGTTGTAACATAGGCACTGAGAATCCAGACAGCTTTGATTTCTCTCTTTTGCTGATGCTTCCAGACACATATAAAAATCAGTTCTGTTGTGGAAACAATCCAGGAAGTTAGGAAAATGAAACATTGCACTGAGAAGTTGAAGATTTTAGAGCTTTTAGAGCTGCCTCTTATATTATGTAGCCCCTAAGCAGAGAAATATTACTCTGTGGAAGGTAAAACCTATCAGACATCACCACATGACATTTTGTGCCTTCACGTGGTGCACAGATTAAGACTGGACAGCACCCTCAGTCCTGTATCTGCTGCTGGTAAATGTCCTGAGACCATACCTTCAATTTCATTTCTATTGTACAGTTCCAGAGGCTAGAATAGAGGCTTAACATTTAGTTAAGTAGAAGAAATATGATGAATTAAAAACATTGCTAACATGATTTATGAGCAGTTTCCCATGTTTACAGGAGGTACAGAAACAATGCATTCTAAGGTTGGAGTTGAAAATGTGAATTTATGTGGGACAGGGAGTTGTTTCTAAAGATTTTGTGGTAAGACTGATCATTATTATGCCAGATCTTCATGGAAGATTAAACAGAACTTTGCTGCTGCTAAGGTAACAAAGTAAACACAAACCCAAGGCTTGAGAGTATGTAAAAGCAGAAGTATAAAAGTACAACCTTGGGAAAAGAAGACTCTAATTATGATAAAAGATTATTTGTATAGGAAGATCAACAGGCATAGGAGAAAAACATAGAAGAAACAGAATATTATGTTCAGGATTGAAAAAGTGGTTAAGATGGCTCCATTTCTCATCTGAAAGGATCAGTCTGAGGCATTTTAGAAGTTTTCTGGTCTGTGGCTTGTTGGTATCCATCAGTTACTTCTCTGGGTTCTGTGAATCATTGCTAAGTAGTGAAGTCACACAGACTGCAAAAATCCACATACTTGAAATTTCTAAAGGGGTCTGTATCATGTTTTTTTGAAAAAAATTTTCCAGGTTTCAAAACATGTTGCAAATTACAGTTTTAGAGAGTCACTAAAAGCTCTAATGGATCTGAGCAATCTGCCTTGGTAAAAATGTGATGGGTGCAGAAAGGCAAGTTAAAGAGTAGCAAAACACAGTGCTCCAGCTTCAGTAGACCTACAAAGTATCATCAGCTGCTCTCACACCACGGAACCCAAGAGAAAGATACCTTAAAGGCTCTAATTCACACAAAATGGCCAAAGTAATGCAAGATAAGTACAGGATTGTTCCACTTGTTGAGTAATGGCACTCAGTGTGGTGGCTGATAGCCTGTAAGCATCTCAGCTAGACACAGCTTGAAAGTGTGTGAGATAATGTCCTTTGGAGCCTGATTCTCTACATACATCCTAGAAGCCACTGTAATATTAAGGTACCAATTTAATCACAGAAGGAACCTCCAGGGTACGTTTTCTCAGTTGTGCTTTAAGGCCTGCAGCTGTGGGTTGTGCACAGTATTATGAGTCCTCCTCTACACACACAACAGGTCAAACAACTCCTAGTCAAATTCACCCAATCCCATGTAAAAATGCTTTGGATGTCTTATAAATCACTGATATCTCTCAATAACAAACCCAGTTTCATGCAAGACTGTTTTTTCCAGAACCATCACTGTGGTCAGAGGTTTACATTCAGAGCATTTCTCAGCTTTCCCCACAGTCAGATTTTAGAGATAACATCCCAAGATAAAGCTCTTTCTCTTTGGAACTAAATTACTCCGAACCTACTACAAAGCACATGTGCCAAGCAGGCTCTGGGGAAGAGACAGAGCTGGAACAATTTTGAGAAAGGTTTTGATTCCTGAGTTCCTGATTTTGTCACATATTGAGGAAACCAGAAAGGTACAGCTGTTCTTGATTTCAGAATTATTTCTGTACCATCTCTTTATAACTGACAGAAGAAAATAAACCCAAACAAGCAAGTAAAAAAAATTTCCAAATCTGTAGAGAGCTGCATAAACCTTCCTTCATGCCATTTAAATCTAAATGTACCTAGATAATTCCAAAGCTGTATGAGCCCATTCTTCTCAGCCACTGCCCTTTAGTTGAAGTCACAATCTGCTGCTCTTTAGTTGAAGCATGACTAGTTTTAGGATCTGTGGCTGCTTTTATTCTCTCCATGAATTCTTAATACTAAGAACCTTTGAAAAGAAAAAAACACATTTTCCCATGAAATTCATCATCTGCTACAGTCCAGTCATTTGACTTGCAATAACTGAACCTGGAGATTAAAACATCTTTCATGTTTTGTATTAAATCAGTCATCATTCCTGAAACTTGCAGCTACATTGTGTAAGAATTTCCAGAGTTCATTTTCTACTCGTGTCTTTAAAGATCCCACTGCTGCTGAAGTTGGTGGCTCCTACTGAGGAGCAAGAATCCAGTCAGGTTTCAGTCAGTGTCAAGCCCTCTACCCTATCTACTCTTTCAGCCCAAGATATTGCAAACAAATCAGGCACAACAACGTCAAGCCTGGTAGGCTTACATCCTTATCTCTGCTAATTTGAACAGCCTTTCGTGATCTACATTACTGCAAAGGGATGAGGGATAAAAGCATCCATCTGCAGTTCCAATGAAACCTGAATTAGTGAGCACTCAAGATAGGAAGTGCACTCAAGGAGCAGCCACAAAGCACTACATTCCTGCCAGCCCTTTCCGGAATGGACCATTCTGCCAAGCTCTTGGAAAAACAATCTACACCACATACATTTTGGCTATTTTCCAGCTGTTTTTCCATGTCTGTCCAGCTCCACTCTGACAAAACACTTTAGAAGATTCATTTCTTTCAGGATGCCAGAGATGTGGATCAGCAATAATCTTTATATATACAAGGATAAAGAGCAAGTGATCTTGTGGAGAGTAAGCTCAGCAATAATCTTTATATATACAAGGACAAGGAGCAAGTGATCTTGTGGAGAGTAAGAAGCAGATGAGTACATGAATACTCGTAACTTTCCTAAAGTGTATGTATCAAATGAACTAAGAATAGTCATTATTTTTATAATACTTTGGAATTTTTTAGATGTTTCACAGAACAGAGAGATGGGGAAACATCTCAAAGTTGGAAAGCTGGCATAAACTTGAGGATAAAGATTATGTAACCATGCAAAATTTGCTAATATTTATTTATTCCTTTCAGATTTGTAGAATAAAATTTTTTACATTTTGCATTTCCAGGTCCTGGTTTTTGCACAATGTTTTCCCTGATCAAATCTTTAGTGTAGCTGTTGATCTGTCTCAGAGCTACCTGAGATTTATTTTCTACTGCTATAAAGGTACTGGGGAGGTAGCAGTTGGGAAGCAATATTTCCCACAGAGGGCTAATTAACCTGCAACTGTTGTTCAGTTGTAAAATGTAAAGTGCTGAAAATGCTAAGCAGCATTTTTAGCGCTTCCCAGAAGTTAGCTACAAAACTCAGTACTGTTACCCCCAGCCACTTTTATCTTACCAGCTCTTCTTTGCAGAAAAAAATAGTTACATTCTTTGTGTCCATGTTTTTTTGCTGGGAGAACTGCTGGTTGACACAGTAAGTATGTATGACTTTTGTCAGTGAAGGCACAGCTTAGAACAGCTTCCAGCCTATTCAGAGCATGAGATGGATAGTAAGAACAAAAAGCTAATTCAACCCTTTGTTTTTTTAAATTAATTGGGAAAGGATGATGAAAGACACACAACTGCTCTTCATCAGAAATCTGTAAAACAAACACAGCAAGCCAAATGAGAAGTTATGGGAGGTTAGCAAAATTAACCTTGCTGCAAGAAATATTATTTGCTCGATTCATCAAAACCATCTTCTCAAGATACATATTTTCTGTTTCACTAGGCAACAGATATATCATGCAGCCAGCAGGGTCAAGTCTGCTGCTGCACTAATGGCATGGCAAAGATAAGCATGTCAAAGCTGCCATTGATTTTTTCTAAATGTAGCCAGACTGAACTAGAATTACTTTCAGAATAGCAGATATAAAATAACAAATGAAAGTATGGTCAAGCAACTATGTTTCTAAAACTATTCTAGACAGCATACCTGTCTCAGTCATAACCTATTTTGGCCTTGGTTGACATAGTCTGTACTTAGGTAACCCCTGAAAAAGAAGCTACAGTTTTTTAAAAACCTGACTTAAATAAATTTCCTTACTTGTATACAGAAAGTTGTCTTTTGGTCAAAATTTGTCCTTGAATGAGCAAATATGATACAACAGCTATACCAGACCCTAAGAGCATAAATATCCTTGATGCCCAGCCTACTTTCTACACATAAAAGAAAAACAAAAAAAAAACCCACTAGCTCTATATAAAACAACAGGAGACAACTTTTAATCAATGGTAACTTTTTAATGTTGATTAGGGAAGCCTGAGAAATATGAAACTCAACACAATAGATACTTTGGTGTCATAACTGAATGCAGCATTTCTTAATGGAATCCAGATAATATACAACAGACCCTGGCTCAGAGTTCTTGGACTACATAATAGGCTGCACTGGAGGCCACACATCATCAGTGGGTCAAAGACTAGAAATGGTCCAGCAAAGACCTCATGGAAGGCTTCACAGAAGGGAAAGGTATTGTTTCATATGCACACAGAGCCAGTTCAGCTCCTTCATTTCAATTCCCCATCGAATTGCCCATATCTGCTGACCCTGTTCCCATTGAGTTCTCAGTCAGACAAGGAGCATTCAGTGAAATAAATGGGACTATCTGTGTGAAAAACAGATACTTTGCAAAATGGGTTGCAGATTCAAGCTGGGAGACAGCACCTGTGAATCATCATGAACTCAAAGAGCAGACTTCTTTTTAGCATGTGAGTGGTAAGGGCCTTAAAAATCTTCCTCTGTATGACCCAGTGGTGAGACTCTGGCCTACAGGCAAAAAAGCCTGGACTGGTCCTGAGTTTAGGACTCAGCCTAGTGTGCAGCAATTTCTAAGAGACAGTCTCTTTTCCGACATTTCTTTGAGGATTTTTCTATTTTGTCACTCACTGGGATGCAGCCATTAAGCATGACTAGCAGTAGGTAATTGTTAGTCATAATTTTCATACCTGCAGACATCTCCATCTTGCCCAAATTCAGCTTTGTCCATGGTATCTCCATGCTATCTCCATGTTGCTGTCTCTTCCAAGCTTGGGTTGTTTGAAAGCTTCATCTAGACCTTGGAGCAATGAGGTTAATTTTTATGGGAGTAGGATATAATGAGGATCATGGTTGAAGATACAGTTTCTCTCACAGGCTGGAAATCCTATATTCAGAAAAATAACCCTGAAGGATTCTGAGAAAATTTCTCGTGAGACTGATCAAAACCAGTGCTGTGAGTCTCCCCAGGAACTAAGGGCTATTTATACTTCTTGGTACAAGTTACACTAACAAATAAATAAAACCAAGTGAAGTGGGTTATAATATTTCTCCTATGTTTGGAACTTGCTGAATTCCAACAAAGATAGGAAGCAAAGTGAAGCAAATCTTTTTGTCTGTCACATGGAAATTCATATCTTGCTTCAACATGGGAAATGAAAGACTGTTCCCAAACGGGTTTAGTACCACAGAGCTGATTCTTGCACAGAAGCATCTCTCTTATCTTCAAAATATTAGAATGGACTGACTAAATTCGAGTTGTGTCTGCCTACATAATATATTGTATGATAGTTACATTCGTCAGGAATTTAGGAGACTATAGGAGAAAAGGAAAAAAACTAGCCCTGCATGCAGTCTTAGCTCCCCACCCTCTGGTTCTTTCTGTGACCTTGGAGTATTTTGTAGTATTGATTTGCAGCACTTCCAAAAATATGAGTTCTTTTCTAAAGGTTTTGCTGTCCTTTTGCTATATTTTTTTTTCAAAAAAAAACAACCCACTTTGTTTTAGTTTCAATGAATGATTCATAACTCCTGTGGATCATTCAGGGACACCATTCATAGTTAATGATTAAAATGCAGTAATAAAACATGAAATGTTTGAAAGTCAGCAGTGATGCTTCTGAAGGTAGATATTTGACAGGAATTGCAGACAGCATCAGAAACTCTCCCTCTATAAATATATATTCAAACATAATAATTTTGCTCTTTATTTTTTTCCTTTTGCTTTCTCTCTCTTCCAGGAGTTTTCTATATGTGCAGTTTCAGGCCAATATTCTAGCAACATGACAGTTTATCTATAACTTAATTTAGCATTTTTCTTTCTTAATTTACATTTTTACTCATTTTTAGCCTCCAGTGATTATTTGCATGGAAAGAAATTGTCTTCAAAGTCTATATTTAGCCTAATATATCGGATTAGAAATGTAAGCCAATCATCCAATGAGGTTAATTTTAAATCCTGTGGAAATTGTACCACTCTGTCCAGCTTTCCAGGCACTGGCACTCATTTTGTTTCAGGTCATATGACCTTTAACTCCTATGCCAAATGTAATTTTCCACCAAAGAAGTACAAGAGATCCCCTTAAAACAGTAATTTTAGAATTTATAAGGAGAAGAAGCCTGAGCAGATATTTTTTAAGCTGATTATCTGAGGGCTGTGATTGTGTTTTAAAATATGCAAAGAATGAACAGAAAAGTCAAGCAACAAAAATCAGAAACTTGTGTTTATTGTCCTTTTCCTACCACAAGCAATATTCACCAATTCTTACTTCAGGGTCACCCATCAACACTGGTAGACTTGTGTGGTGCTGTATTTATTATATTTAGTCAACCTTAATATCAATTAATACTATTTTTAAGTTTTACAGCTGCCTTAAATGCTTCCTTCCACCTTATTTTGTCCCCAAACTCCCCCTCCAAAAAAGCCACACATTTTTGATTTTTTTTTTTTAGTAATATCACTGTTTTCTTGGCAGTGACTGTCTAGGGATGACTATCACATTCATCACCCCATCAAATCTATTTATATCTATTGGTTAAAATTCAGCTTGTGATCACTGAGCTGCAGATGGAGCTCCCTGAACAGCAAAGGACTCCGAGTATCCGTGCCAGGAACAGTTGGAGCCACAGTGAAGAAGGGGCTGAGAGGATCTGTCATTACACAGTCTTTATCCCTTCGACCTCGGAGAGGTGTCAAAAAGAGGCAAAGACTGATACCTCACCTGTGTATTAGTGTCAGGGCTTTCAGCAGGCTCAAGAGAAACCTGATTATTCCAGGATTTTTAGCAAGGTGACATGAATTTTACAAGTAATTAAAGCGAACATAGGGAGTTGATGTGATTGTCAAACTTCCAGTGAACTATTAATAAAATGCTAAATAGATGTACTTTTAAAGTACGGAAAATGCAGGGTAGGAGATCTTTTTAAAAGGTGTTTTTCTAGCAGAACTCTTTAAACAGGAGATCAAGGCAGTTCTGTACTAACCTATAAACTTCTGGATGATCTGCGACACGGATATTTTTGTTTTCTAGGGCATGGGCTCACTTGAATTTTTCATTTCTTAAAGTGCATGAACAGGAGCTGAAGAAAGGGTTTGAGAAAAGCAGGAAGGATCAGACAGAAATTATAGTCTCCTCCAAGGCCTTGAGCCATGCAGAAAGGTTCCCATCCCATCCCTGTGCAGGGCTGCACTGGTTTCCAAAGGGCTCCAGGTGGACATCAGGGTGTCTCCTCGTGCAGCTCTGCAGAATTAGGCTAAACCAAACATATTTAATATGATCTCAGAGAGCTAAGCTGCTTATCGCTGTGTGACAGATAATACATTATACAGCTGAGTGGCTAATAGATTAAACAGAAAGGCTGATGGCAGGACATTTTCAGTTTCTTTGGCTTATATTCTCCCTCTAGGAACAACGCTGTGGACTTGGAAAGTGCAGGAAAAATTCTCAGCTTCCTGTTTTTCCAGGAAACCTACTTAAAATATGTATAAAGTAAGTATTGTCTCCTATGTGTGAAAAATTAAACAATCTTAAAAGCTATCATGTTTTATAAATCTTGATATGAATGGATCTTAACTGGGAATAAGGAATTAACTATTAGCTATATGCATTATTACAGAAAATCCGTGAAATGGAAAGAACTTTTTGGTTTGGTTCTGAAATTTCATTTTCAAAAAGGGTTTTCAATCCACAAAAGTACAAATGAAGTATCTCCTCTAATGAAGCCTACAATGATTCCTGTCTGGAATGCAGCCTGAAAAGGACCAGGATTTCACCTTTGTAACTATTGCCGTGAATTAAATTAACAGATTGAACAAGCCAACATCATTAGCATGAAAATAAAGTGGTGTTTTTATTTTCCATATTTATATTTTGGGAAACTGTGTTGATTCACTTAAACCATTCCAGGCACTGGACCTCTGTCTCCTTCTGGATTAAATTGTGCCCACAGCCAGTGCCATGGTTTTCGTGGCTCAGCCAGGACTCCTGCCAACCATTCCCATGCACGTGTTGGGAGACAGCACAGGCCTGGGCACACTGCTGGCTTAGATACAGCAACACAATTCCAGAATCATAGACTTACAGACTAACATAGTTTGGATGGGACTTCTGGAGACCATCAGTCAGACAAGCTTCTCAAAGCAGGGACAACTAGATTGGGCTGCTTGGGACTGTGTCTAGTTAAGTTTTTAATATCTTGAAGAACAAAGAACCTGTGTCAGTGTTTGATCACCCTCATGGTGAACAATTTTTTCCTACCATCTGGTCTGAATTCCTCATGTTGCAATATGTGTCCAGCTGCCTCTCATCCTTCCACTGGGCACCTTGTGGAATCTGGATCCATCTTTCCCACACCCTCCCAGCAGGTAACACTAGAAAGCACTAAGTTTTCCCTGAACCATCTTTCTCCAGGCTGAGCAAACCCAGCAGCCTCAGCCTCCTCTTGAACATCCTGTGCTCCAGCCCTTCACTGGCTGGGTGGTCCTTCACAGGATTCAATCCAGGTTTGAAGTGTTTTTCTTGTACTGAAGATCCCAAGGTACACATTCAACCTGTTGCCCACCAGCATCCCAGGACTTTTCCTGGAGAACTGCTTCCTGGTCTATTCTTGTCATGGGGTTCCTCTGTCCCCAGGGGTCACAGTGGGGGCTGCAGGGTCTCACTGCCTGCAAAGCCAGCAGGGCTGGGCTGGGGCTGTGACGAAGTCATCCCAGACCCTATGGTCACCAGACTGGTCCACACTCATGGTGCTGCCTGTGGATGAGCTAAGAGTCCCATCTGCAGCTCAGTGGCCTTCGCACAAGACACACAGCTCAAAGCAACTCCCAAGGGCTGGTCCTGGCTGCAACCCCTACACAGCACATTTGACAGCTCCCCTCAATCCCCAGAGGCACAGGCACGGAGCTAGTCCTGAGCCCTGTAGCCAAACCCCAACTAACTCCATCCCTTGTCCAGCTCACAGGGATGTCTGTGAGCTGAGCTGGACATCCAGCTCACGGATGGATGTCCTGGGGATGCCTCTCGTCACTAGCCAGCCCGTGTGAAAAAAAGGCAACGGGATCCAAGGAAGAATTTAAAGGCGGAACAACGCTGTTCCCAGCTCCTCCATCGCCTGTCAGGGCTGGATTTACTCGCACAGAGGTGGGCAGAGCAGTTCGCTGCCTCTGCCGGTGCTGAAGCCCCATCTAGAGCATCGCTGCGCTACTGCGGCCGCAGCCCCGACGGGGCGGGCACCGGCAGCGCCCCGGGACGGGCAGCGATGCGGAGGGACAAAACCCTCCGTGGTCTTTAAGGAAATGGAGAAGGATTAAGAAACCGACGACAAAATGTCTTGCTCGGCAATCCTGTGCTTCGGCTGCCAGGGCCCTTGGCTATGGCCCCGCGGTAATCTGAATTTCAGACTTTGTATAGGAAAAGTTAATGTTGAACCAGCGTTTTCAGGCAACAAATATAATCACTCGGGTAACCGCAGGCAGCTTTAGCTAGTGAGTGTCATCAAGCAAACTAATAGAAATGCTGATATGGGATACTAATGAAAGAATTAACGGATTACGGGTTTATTAACGTCAGTCGACACAGTTTCCCAGGAACCCAGGCTGTCAAACAAATTTGATACCGTTTTAATGAGATTAAGCATTAGACTGATAATGAAGATTGTGGTTGAATAGTGCCTTTACCAAACGTATGACATAATCTTGCATTGAAAAATAGCTATAAACAAAATCAATGCAACACATATTAAATGTTCATTTTTAAAACTGATTAACAACTAGGTCATAAAAATATACTATAGCTAAAGTGTTTTCACTCCAAGGGATTGCATATTTTGTGAGCTTATAGAAGGATCTTTTTGGTATGAATTTTTTCAATAAATTTATCAATGCCCTCGATGCAAACATAGCATTACTGCACTTAAATTTTACAATATGGCACACAAATCACTAATGTGGAAAACAATAAAGGCAACAGTTCTATTGTACAGACTGACCGATCACTTGTTGACCGTTGTCAATTGTCAAATAATTGTACAGTTTTGTTAATTCAGATGTGATCTCAAATTCAAGCTCATGTACCTAGGAACCAAAAACATAATCAAATTCTAGATCTGGAGCTGAGTCCTCAAATGCAATAGAACATGACAAAAGAAGCCCATCAGAAGAACAGGGATTAACCCACAGCAGCTGGGTGCTGATGCCACAATAAAAGTCCTAATCAAAATATTGCATACATGAGAATTCAAATGATAAACTGTCCTAGTAGGATCGTGTAATCAGCTCCAGCACTCCTTGTCCATGATATGCATTCTGGTATAGCAGAATGACAGAAGAGCTGAGGTCGTGGAGACCTCTGGAGATCGTCTGGGCCAACCCCCACCTGTTCAAGCAGGGTCAGCCACAGTGGGTTGTTCAGGATTGTGTCCCAGTCAAGTTTTGAGTATCTCCAAGGATGAAGACTCCTCAACCTCCCTGGGCAAACTATGCAGTGATTGATCTCATTATTTACTAGGTCTTAGGAGATGATTGACAGTTTTGGTTATAAAACAGAAGGGGGAAAAAACATGCAGAAAGAAGTCTTCATCAATCAAAGCATCCTTGAAGCACAGTATGGAGGTATAACATGAATAGTATAATATTCTAATTAAACTACTGCAAATCCTGGGAAGACAAAAAGGATGTTCACAGAACATCCTGAGCTGGAACAAACCCACAAGAATCATTGAAGTCAATGTTATTTAATAAAGATTAATTTAATAAAGGGTTCCAGTAAGCTGATGGAAATGTTGCAAGAGTATATGCACTGCAAGCTGTAAAGGCTCAAATGCACCCTAAACAGGATTTTTACAAATTAAGGTCATGAAGTCAAGAATGCTGTCTCCAAGCTGCTGTCTTAATCAGTGGTGCCCAAAGTGCTCAAGGCACATGTTCTGCTCAGAGGCATCTCAGCCTTCACAGTGACAGGCAGCTCTGGACATACCTCACAAATAACTTCAGTCTGCCTACATGCCCTTAAAAGTTTGATTTGGGAGGCACATCCAGAAATCCAAAGACCCAAGTTTCAACTCCCTCCTCTGAGTGGGCACATATCCCTACCTCCTACTTTCCCAAAGTCTGTGATACATAGGACTGTGGGCTGAGGTGCTGGTACTTCTTCCTCACTGGAAGCATTCCATTTGGCATTAAAAAAAGGATAATAATTTTGATTACATGATCAGTGTGAGTTGCTTAGGTCTCTTTCTGAATTTAACACTAATGATGAAGATGTGTCTATATTCTGAATAAAGTTTTTTTTCTAAGGGACAGATTTTTCTTCGTCCCTGTATGACACTTGTGTAACTGGAACAATAAAACTGTTTTCAAAGCAATCACATTCAACACTGAAGCCAAATTTATTTTGATATAACATCCATCCTCTTTACTGGTTTCAAAGATGCGTTTGACCTTATTCCTCTACAACATAATTTATATCACTAAACTCTACAGGGACAGAACAAAACTCATTTGCTATCCTAGCAATAGAAATTAATTTTAAAGCCAAAAGAGATGGATGTTCAGAAGCAACACACATTGCTTTTGATTAAAGAATTTGTCAAAATTATTTGGTCACTGCATATTTATTTTTTTGTCAAAGACTAATACACATATTGTGAATATGAAATTGCAGATGAGGCAAAAGCAGCAGAAACAAGTCCACAGATGCCATGTTTGTCCTTCAGAAAGTGGTTTTCTGGAAAAACATTACTAGAACCTCCCAAGAACAAACACAGCATTTAACATAAAACTGCCAGATCCTGAATAATATGCATGAAATTTTCCTCCCAGTAACATATGTCTTCTGGAGAAGATGTCTTTAACTGAAATGTCTCTTTCAAGTATTTTTTTTCTTATCAAACATTCAGTGCTTTTTTGCTCAGTATCTTCTCCACCTTCCCAGGCTTTACTGGGTTTTTTTGTAATTTCAATTGCATATAAAATACTTGTTGCTAGACCCTAAGCAATAATTACTTTGTTTTAATTTGGGCCCTTGCTAAAATACACCTATATTCACAACATGAGCAGTGAAAGCTTCGTATGGTAGTAATGGAGCACCTTATTTTATTATGTGGAAGTGTTAATTCATCACATTGTAGATTACATTCCTGTGAATCACCTGCAACCTCTCTTGTAATTCACCTAGTATTTCTCCACAAGGCAACTGTAAGCTCAAAATCCAAGCACATATACTAACACCAAGAATTCTAATAAATTAGTAAAATCTCTGAAATCAACTGGTGGTGTGAAGTACACATAAATGTTTTTTTCATTGCACTATATTTTCCCTTTAATATTTCAATATTTCACAGCCTTGGAAAACTGTATTGTTAAAAGCAAATCCCCATGAACAATACCCAATGTGCTTCTTTTATGCATCTTCAAGTTCAGCTGAGTTCACGGAAGCTCATTCTCTGGTGCCTGTCAGAGACACAAAAGGGATGTCAGGAACACCAAAGCAGCTCCAACACCATCACGGACAGAGAATGCTCAAGAAAATCCCCTTGAGGGGGTTGCAGCTAGTCATGGTATCAGAAGTGACACCAAAAGACATTCTTTCAAAGAATTGTAATGCTAAGCAGCAAAAGGTGAGTGGTCGCTTTTCAGCCCATGACTTGGGAGCACTTGCAAAAAGAAACAGTGGAAAGGTTTTGGGTCACTTCAGAGCCCAAGACATGGAAGGCAAAGTCTGAAAGTGATCTTGGGCTTCTCATTTCTCAGGGCAGGTGAGCATGCAGTAAGAAAAGCAAAACCATAGCTTGTTTTGACACATGCATTAAAAAGTACAAGGAGACCATGAATATTTATAACGTCAAAACAGACTGACATTTAATTTTATTTGCATTAGAATTTAAAATATTTTGATGATATAATTGCAGATAATTGAGAGCAAAGGGAAGTATGTGCTCATACACAATGTATCTTGTATGCAGAAGAATATTCCAACCCACTTTAAGGAAAAATTCTTCAGCTGGACCCTGACTACATTCATACTCATGCTTTAATACAGAGGTCTTAGTCACCTTGTAGGCCACCTTTATAGCAGAGGAGAGAGGGAATAAATTATGGATGCACTCAATGATCTTAAAGGTCTTTTTAAACCTAAATCATTCTATGATTCTATTCTATAAATATCTGCCTTGCTACTGGGCAAGGGAAACTAGCCTGAACTAGCACTCCTGGCTACCCAGGCCTGTGGAACTGCTTTGAGCTAAAACCCCATTAGTATAAAGTCCTCAATTTTGAACAAAGTTTTTTTTTTTCAAGTGTGGATGCAAGATACTGCCTTTGGTGTATATGCAGGGGGATGTATATAAAGGTTTACACCTCTGTTCCGATGTGCAAGGCAGTGTCATATAGCCTGTTCTGAGGGAGAGCATCAGAAAATGTGAAAGCTGAAGGAGCCAAAAGGGATCTTCTTTGGTCCTTTAAACTCAATCCAATATTTTCACCAGCCTGTGATCTTTTGCAGAAACTGTCTGAATCTGACAGTGAATTTTCACATCATGTTGTACTGGTTAAAGCAAGCAGCACGTGATTTTAGCTCTCCCATTTGTATCACCAAGTATTCTTTAGGTCCCCACTTCTTCAAGAAGTTGTGGTATTGAAGGCAATACCATGAAGTTTTTCCATTTCCAAATCTGAACGTCTCTTTGTTCTGGCAATTCAGGGAGTCTGTTTTATACATCACATCAGATACAGTTGTCGTAACATTTCCCACCCCATATGCCACAGCCATTGCTATGGTGCAGTGGAAATCAATAGTGTTTTTTCTATGCATCAGGGATTTCCTGTCAATATTTATGTATAACAATTAAATGAGCATGGCTTCCACTCATATGAATAAGCCCAGGGGCTTTATCCGTGTTGGCACCTCTGGGAGTATCAAACTGTGTGACACTATGACCTGATTTAGTTTTTGAAGGTTTCCAACCTCCTTTCTGATGCAGTTAAGCTCTGAGGCTAGGGCCATTCTTTTTGAGCCTTCTACTTCCCCCTCCAGCTCTTGAATTAAATATAAATACTCTGTTTCAAAGACCTTCCCATCCAAGCAAGCAGTTAAGACATCAGACTTGCTATACTCACACAGAAGAAAACTGCAAAACTTTATTTCTTGCTCAGGTGCTTCATACATTTCTCCTGTCCAAGGGAATCTGAAATACCATCCAGCATTTATCTGCATTGTATCAACTGTTAGGTTGCTAGAACAATACCTAAAATACATTATTTGTAGGCTTTAGGTTACCAAACGTCCATCAATTAATCCCTTATGCCACCATTTCACACCATCTGAATTTATTCCAGCTCAGCAGCTGATTCAAGTCTGTTGGCATTATTATGGTTGGAGCATCTGATGGAGAAGTCTGATAAGATGCTATTTGTTCTGAACAAGAGGCTTGTTTTCAGTATGACTCAATCCCTGTATTCAATACCTGTATAATGCACACATACTGCCTAAATTCAAGACTTTTATTACCTATATTCATAACTAATAATTAGCGTGACTACACTAACCAACCCCAAATGGTTAGTCATGAGTATTAGTCTATAAATTATGAACAAAAAAAAAGTCTCCTCCACGTTTTTTAATGCTTTCCCTTGTTTGTTTGCTTTTTAATTGCTTTTTCTGCTTACAATTTTCCTAGCTACGGTGGGCATGGAGATGGATTATGAATCCTTTCATCCTATTTACAGCAGCACCAGCATTTCAGATTCTGGCCTGGCTTGCTGCCAGGTACAAGCAATACATTTCCTCCAGTTGCAAGCAATAAAATTATTCTGTCTTTGTCATTCCCTGGATCTTTTTGAAGGACATCAATGATTCTCTGCCAGAGCTGCTGTGATGAATTATATGCTTTAGCTGTTTAGCACAAGGGTGAGCTACACAAAGCCACAGGAGGATGAATTTAAAAAAATGATCCACACGAGGGTTTGGGTTTTTTTTAAACCAATTTCACAATGGTAATGCAAATAGAGCAAAAATATTAAGTGCAATTAGGGAGACAATCAAAATTAGGAAATTCACAGACTGGTTGCTGGGGTTTTTGCACGCTTCATGCCTGTTGTCTTGGATTTTAGGATCAAAAAATGAAAAGCTCCATTCAGCTTGGGAGAGTCCATGTCAGGCTTATGCCACACAGGTACTTTTGTGCTTTTGAAATACTGGTATCCATCTCCTCTTCTTTTACAGGAGTTTATGATGACATGTTTATAGCTGCATTCTAGCCTACTCACTAAATTACATTTTCAAGTAATTTCATTAAGCTTATTCAGAGTTCTTGTGCACAATGCACGTCATTTTTGAGAATCTCTCAGTTTTTCATAATCACGATTTTTTTTTATTTTGCCTCCCAACATTGCTCATCAGAGAGGAGGGAATGGCAGTGTTTTAATTTGAAGTGCATTAAGACTTTACTTCCTTGCATATTTCCTTATTTTTATTGTGAAGAAAGTGAGGGGCTTTGCCTGGAAATATTACCTTGGTAAAGAAATCTGATACTTTGCCCCATTTCCTCCATTTTTTATAGTCGTGTAATGGTCACAGAGTGTTAATTTTGAACATTCATAACTGTGGAGACACAGTTCTGTCAAGTGCAAATCCATCTCCCTCTCAAGAATGTCCTGTTTATGCCTTCTCATGCAAGTAGGTTATAATTTTCGGATGAAATGCTCTGGTTTATCCTACTCCACCCAAATTCTTGTGTCACTTTCATCACTGTGCTATCATAACATATTCCATCAGCAAGTGAGGCACACAAGATGTGCTATCTCCTTTTCCCTTCCTCTCTCCAGAAAGAAGTTTGTTTAACCACATTTGCTAATAAAGATGAGCATTAGGAGAAAAAATAAATACAGCAGTAACTTCAAGTAATGAAAGTCAAGGTTTAGAAACTCCTTTGCTTCTTTGTGGAATAAGCCACAACAGCCTTGTTACATCAGTCCTGCCTTTGGATTCAAGCATCTTTGCTTGCTTTAGGTAGTACTTTTAACCTTTTGCCAGTAGAACCCATTTTGCTTTAAGCTCTGGGGTATTTTATGATTTTATACCATTCCACTATTTTTCTTTCCTTCTGGTTTAGGGGAGTTTTGCTTTTAAATTATCACACACACACACACACACAGAGTGTGAGATAAGTTGGATGAAGCATTAAGCATCCTGGTCTAGTAGGGAGATGTCCCTGCCCATGGCAGGAGGGGTTGGGGACTAAATGATCTATTGGGTTCGTTCCAACCCCTAAAATTCTATGATATTATGTATGTACATATTCATAAAGCCTGTCACAAGATGGACATACTGGCTGTTCACCTAGCTCCCATCCTAAGTACAATCAGCAAAAGAGCACTTCCATCCCTTCTGCTCGCATCCCTGACCAGCCGTTACCCTCAGGCACTGCCCTGACCCAAAGCCTCATGTTCACATTGGAGATGCCAACACACTCCTGAGGCTCCACGAGGCTCCCCTTGACCCCACTGCCCAGAGGTGTCACAGAGGGCACGATGGGTGGGGGCACTCCGGGGGCTGCTCCTTCACCCCTCGCACTCCCAGGCAGCTCACTGAGTGCCTCCTTTGACATCTCATACGCAGCCACGATGCTGGTGGTGACAGGGCAGGGCTGGATTTGGTAAAACAGAGCAGACCAAGCTGGGCTGCACAGGGCTAGACAGGGCAAGGCTGGGCTAGGCAGGGCAGGACCGGCCTGGGTAGGACAGGGCACAGCAAGACAGCGCAGGGCTGGGCTGGACCTGGTTGGGCTGTGCTGGACTGGACCTGGCAAGACATAGAAGGGTTGAGCTGGACCAAACTGGGCTGCACTGAGCAGGGCTAGACCAGGCTGGACAGGGCAGGGATGGGCTGAGCAGGGCTGGACAGGGCAAGACAGAGCAGGGCTGCGCTGGATCGGTCAGGGCAAAGCTGGGCTAGGCTGGACCGT
>NW_008653335.1:1132-2065 GCF_000695815.1 Acanthisitta chloris | reverse complement strand
TACATACCATTGGATACCCCCCACACTTCAACCCAGGACAAACAGAGAACATGATCACTGTATAGTATGGATGGAGTGTTACCTACAAATTTGAATAATATGTCTCCAGACAATTCAGCAGCACCTGTGACACTAAAACCATCTATTTATATTCCACACTTCATGTTTTTAGCAGCTTGATGGGCTACATGTTCCATCATTCTGACATACTGAAACAGAGCTCGGGGGAGCAATGATCATTAGCTGTTGGGATTGAAGTTTTTTGCTAAACCATCTTCTATCCATCTATTTAAAATGAAGCATATAAATACAGTTTGCTAATTGCCTAAATTAAATGGGTTATCTGAATACTTGTAATTCTTTGACCAAATGGAAATGCATTATTTCAACTAATGCATTCATGTCTGTTGAGAGATGCTCAGGTATTATTCATGTTGAACTCAATCAACAACTCTGTCTGAATGTTCAGCACTCCCACGAAACTCACTAAAAACTTGTTGTACAAGTCTATGCTTGCAGCCCAGAAAGCCAGTCGTGTCTCAGGTTGCATCAAAAGCATCATGGACAGCAAGTAAAGGGAGGCAATTCTGCCTCTCTGCTCTCCTGAGACCCCACCTGAAGTGCTGCATCCAGCTCTGGGGTCCTCAGCACAAAAAAGAAGACCTGGACCTGTTGGAGTGAGTCTAGAGAAGGGTCAGAAGGCTGGAATACACCCTGTCTGAAGGCAGGCTGAGAGAGTTGGGATTGTTCAGCCAGAAGGAGGCTCCAGGAGACTTATTGCAAACTTTAAATATATGAGAAAGCTGGAGAGAGAATTTTTACCAAGGCCTGTAGTGATAAGACAGTTTTAAACTGAAACAGGATAGATTTAAATGGGACATAAGGAAGAATTTCTTTTCTGTGAGGGTGGTGAGACTCTGGAACAGGCTTCCC
>NW_008653335.1:0-723 GCF_000695815.1 Acanthisitta chloris | reverse complement strand
TAGGTCTTTTCCAGCCTTATTGATTTCATGATTCTATGAGAAAGAGGAATCATTGAAAGCTCAGATAGATAGCTAGATATGCTTGTGCACTTACAAATTTTAGCATATGTTTCTACAAACCATTGAGATTATTGGGGACTGCACTGATCCTCTCTGATCTCTCAGGGCATCAGCACAGGACAGTGAAGCTATCAGGCTCAGACCACATTTCTCGTGAGCAGTCCTCTCAAGTGCTTGGTGTTGCTTCAGCCTGTCCAGCTCTATTGTCGGGGGACAGCTGGCACTACTCTGAAATGTCAGAAGTTGACCATTTCTTGAGCTGTCTTCTCTTTGATTTAGAGCTTCAGCTTAATTAGCAATGCCATAATTCTATCCTGAACATATATATTTTGTGGGCACTACTTGACCTGCATTACTCCTCTTTTATTCCTCCCTTTTTTAAAAAAAATAACACCATTTAAATACATATCTTAAAGGGAAAACATGCATCACAAATTGCAAAAATGTAAACTGCTTTTATTAAGGACAAAAAGATAATGCAGTCAGATTTCATTATGCATATAAGAGTAATTGCCTTTTGCAATTACAAGGCATTCTATGCCAGAGATAATATGCCAGAGATATTCATGGAGACACAGCATATAACAAACTGTCTTTCAGCTCAAGAAAAATAGGCTGAAAACATTGCCACCATGTTAATGATAACATGGGATAAAATGTTTC
>NW_008653334.1:37783-61160 GCF_000695815.1 Acanthisitta chloris | reverse complement strand
GGTTTGCTTTCAAACCAGCACACAGGTTCAGCTTAAATTTCTGGTGCTAAATCACCTAAGATATCAGTAAGTCTCTACAGATCTGAACTTCTTGTGACTGCTTCTTGACAGAAAAATTGTGCTGTATGTTTGATCTTGCCATAAAGAAAGTCCACTTCACATTAAATTATCAATTTTTTTTTCCTGATTAGCCTGAAAGTGCTGATCTGACCTTGTACAGGCCTCGAACAGAAGCTCAACAGGTTTTACAGTCCGTGTTTTGCTTTTTTCCTACACCACCCCTTCCTCTAGGTTGCACAGCACTGGCAGAGGTTTAGACCTTATGCCTCAAGGAAACAGGCATGCCATGGAAATAACTCTTTGCTTTAGGCTGTGGCTCCAGCCTAAAGGATGATTATATCTACACAGAGTAAGATCATGTGGATTTCAGAAAGAGCTCATAGCATAGAGGATTACCTATGGTGTTCAAGTGCGCTTCATTTCTTGTAGGGTATTTTGTAGGGTTAGTGAAAAGAAAAGGCACCCTGAGCCACTTTTAACCTAGGTTTCCCTGCCTGCCTGACAGCTATAAGCTTTTCCCTCTTCAAAACCTGGTACTGTAGACAATGCGAAGCATATATGTGTTAGAAATGCATAAGCTTATTTTTCCTAATACATATCCAGAGCTAAACCCACTGGGCTTATACTACTCTTTGGTGAGAGGAGTTGAGAGTGGTTGAGGTTCTGGAGATCTCTGAGGGCCCTAGGATCTCTCTTGGCTGATTCCTTCTTGCAAGGTGTAATTCAGCTTCTTGGGGTGTGTGGCGTACATCATGGTGGTCCATGGCAGGCTGTCAGGTAACCTTTCTCTGAACCTTAGTTTTCCACAATGCATCTCCTGTAAGCAGCCCCTTCCAAGTGGTTTGTGTTTGCCTTTGCTGTGCCCTCCATCTGCTTCCTATGGAGCCAGCCCACTATTAGATCTATCCTGACTTCCTGCAGTGCCAACAGAGTGCTTGAGAGTAGAAGGAAGCAAAAACTGTTTTTCAGTGGTATCAGTTTTGTTTACAGTCCTGGAAATAGGTAAAATAAAAGGTAAATTGTAATTTTTATCTAAGCCTAGATGATAAATAGCTTCCCACTTCTTCAGCCTCTCCCCGGAGACACCGTAGAGGTCTCCCAGCTCCTGCAGTCAGGGTCTAGACTTGCCCACCATGGTGCTACTTTTCTGTCTTCAGGGCAGACACAGAAATCTGTCACCAGTGATGGAGGAGGAGAGCCTCCTCCAGTGCTTCCTCCCCTTGCCTTCCACCTGCTGCTGAAGCACACCCGAGGAGTGGGTGGCCTCTGTGTAGTCATCACCGCCGTGATTATCCTTCAGAGGGCTTTCTGGTTTCTTCTGCATTGCTCATCTGGTCCCTGTTTCCTCCCAGGAAGTCTCTGCATGCAGCCGCAGCTGCTCCTCCCTGCCCAGACCAGGCATCTGCTGAGGCTCGCTGGTGCTGGGGTTGGCTGTGTCCCTGGGAAGCCCACACGTGTCACCTCAAAGGCACAGGGGATGGGCTGCACGCTGGGGTGCCTGATCTATCTGCATCTCCACCCCACCTACGCACTTTGAAGTATTTTTCTGTCACAGGAACTTGCAGGCTTTAAAGCTGAGTAAATGTGATCTTTCAGAAGACTTTCTGATGCTACATTCCGAGATCTTAGGCATGGTCACATTATGTTTGAATCAAGCTGGTGCAGATGAGGGAAATAAACAATTATTCATCTGCCAGCAGTGGCTTTTCTTACAACACACCAACTGCTTCTGACTTTATAGATGATTAAAGTACATTTTTTTGTGGTTAGGAAACCCTTTCCTATTCACTTCAAGTCATTGCCAAATCTTGAAATCGTCGTATTTGTGGCAACCTGAAACCTCTAATTTCAATCAGTAGACTCATACTTCTCACCAGTATGCCTAAAAAAACATGCATTGTTTTAGGGAGTGTAGCAAAAATAAACATCTTTAGAAAATTATATTGCTTCTTTGCTGAAAGCTTAATGTTAGAGGGACACAGTAAATGGTCATAAGTTAGATAATTAATTACATACTGTTCTTTGATAGTGCTTTCAGCATATTTTCTAGGAAACAATCAGACTTGCAGTGGGTCAGTGCAAAACTGTGACCAGAACTCTTATGTTCTCCTCTTCTTGTGTCAATCTCCCTCTCTTGATTTACCTAACTTTTGTATTATAAGTACAGAAGTGCCTTTGCAAACATTTTTTTAGGTGTAAGTATCTAACTTTTGTATTGTATTTGGACCTCTAAGAGAAAACATGACACAGAGACTTTAAGGAGCCTCAATGAATCCTCAAATATCTGGTTTATCTTTGTTTTTCAGGAGCTGCCCTGCCTCAAGATCATTCAGAAACCACTAGAAAACCCTGTCATTCTTGTTCAAGTTTTGGTCTACTTTGTACTTGTGTTGACTAGATAAAGGTGGCATGGATAAAAAGAGAGTTATGCTCCACATTAATATTGAGAGGAGAGAATGGACAAAAATATTACTAAATGATTCACATAACCTTCCCAAAATTAGGTCTACAACTCTTAAAGGGCAAGTGTTTTCCAAAATATAAACATGTTTTTGTTTAAGCAATGCATGAAATGTTGTGAAAATAATTTTACTAATAGAATTTTGGCTTTCTAGCAGCAACCAAAACAGAAGTGCAGAGACAAGAAAAGAGATTTCTCCAATGAACTCAACACCAAGTGGAAAATATACTGATCTATAGCTGTTCTGCAGAACAAGAAAGGGGCAGAGAACTAAAAATGTGATTAGAAAGGAAAATTTCTTTATGGGAGAATGCTCTGTCTTGCAGACCAGCTTCACTCTTCTCACTGCTCTACCATGCAGGTAGTGAACTACAGCCTGCTGGGGACTGGCATGTCTGAGGGCATAGGAACTGCTGCACTGCACTCCAGATGGTTTGTCTGTGTGAAACCAATACAGAAAAGCTCAAAAAACAGTCCTGAATTGCTTGGCTGAGGGTCAATGGTCAGGCACACTGGAAGCTCTGGACAGTAAAACCCTTCTTGTTCTGGAGGGAATGAAATGGCAAAGGCTCCAGTACCCCCAATTTAACCTTTTCTTCCTGATGCTAGGAAAAATAGAAACAAACTGACCAATGCCTACAATTTCCTGGACAAGGTGGCGAGCTGGGCCCATGGGAATCTCATGCAATTTAACAAGACCAACTGCAAGATGCTACACCTGGGTCAAGGCAACTCCCAGTATCAATACAGGAATGAACAGATCGAGAACTGCCCTGCTGAGAAGGAACTGAGGGTGCTGGTGCATGAGAGGGTGGACATGAGCTGGCAATATGCATCCAACTCTGGGATCCTCATCACAGGAAGGACATTGACCTGTTTGAGTGAGTCCACAGGAGGCCACCAAGTCAATTTGAGGGATGGAGCACCTCTCCTACAGGGAAAGGTTGAGAGTATTGGGTTTGTTCAGCCTGGGAAAGAGAAGGCTTTGGAGTGACCTAATTGCAGCCTTCCAGTACCTAAAGGGAGACTATAAAGAAGAAGAGGAGGGACTTTTTTGCAAGAATGTGTACTAACAGGACAGGTTGAAAACTGACAGTAGGTTTAGATTAGGTATTAGGGAAAAATTTTTTACTATGAGGGTGATGAGGCACAGGAACAGGCTGCTCAGAGAATTTGTGGATGCCCCATCCCTGGCAGTGCTCAAGGCCAGGTTAGATGAAACTCTGCGCAGCTTGGTCTGGTGAAAGTTCCCCTGTCCATGGGGTTGGAACTGGAGTTTTTTTAATGTGCCTTCCAACCCAAGCCATTCTATTATTCTATGATTCTGTGATACAATGAATACTTAAATTATAAGGAAAATAGAGTGTTTTCAGGCTCTGTACTTGTCTAGTGGTAGCGCAGTTTGTTTGTAACTTGCTACTGGGGCTCCTAGGTGTTGCCAAGAAATTGAGCAAAATTTATGTGACTAGCTGTTTGAGAGATTAACTGTTTCACTGGGGCCGTGTACAGGTGTTACTCTGCCAAAACACAAATGCACACTTTGAAATGGCCACCTTTTAAAATCCTTTTATACCAGTTAGGACTTAGAGATGGAGCAAACACAGTGGTTTCTCCTTTAAGAAGATTGATATTGATGCAAGTAAAGCCCACTAAACTACTTCTGAGAGGGATTAAAAAATTCTGTCCTAAATGTGCCCTCTTCCCCCTGCCCTGTGTTCTTCTGTTCCTTACTTCTTTATTGTAATTAATAAGGGATGATGTGGACATGAGATGAAGGCTGAACTCAGCAGCAAAGAAGGGGTTACTTTTCAAAATAACACATTTCTCAGAAAGGAATTAATGGGTCATGGTGCCCTTGCTAGGATTGTTCTTATCCTTCCTGTTTTTACAAACAGACTCCAGAATTTTTAAATCACTCTCTCTCACATGGCTTCATTATTTTGCTTTAACATTCTCATTTTTTGTCCTGTCTACTTGTTTCTTTGCCTGGCTGTGACCAGCCTGTATGCTTGTATAGACAAAATGGTCCCTTGCCTGTTTTGTTCTTATTTTTATTTCCTCTGCTTGTGTCAGCAAGGTGTAGCATTTTTACCTTCTTTAACTGAAATCATCAAGTCAAAGCCAGTTGTGAGGAGGAGGAGAAAACAGCCACACACTCAATTTCTCTTCAGGACAGCGTTTCCAGTATGACCTGCTAGGAATAGGTAGAAGCATGGACACAAATACTCTGCAGCATTACAGGTTTCTGCTTAACACTGAATGCATTTTACATATGGGACATGAGTAAAGAAGGAAGTGATAAAATAAAGCAGCAGGGAGAGGGGCTGAGGCAGCTGTTTAAATACAGGGAGCAAGTCATGAGCTCCAATATCTGTTTTCCAATGTAGTCCCAGTAGGAAAGGAGTCTCACACGAGTCCCTCCTCGATCCAAGGACTTTCGGAGTGAATGAGCCCTACTGTGGTTTTACATGACTCCTTTTCATCCAGCAGCAGAGGGTCCTTGGCAACCCCTAGTACGGAGGCTGACCCTGCATGCACCAATTGCAGGGCCCTTGAGCTGCCTCCTGCTGCTGTCTCAGAGATTGTGTTGCTTCAGATTTGGGCTTGTAACCTCACTAAGCCCTTTTTATTCTCTCTTGTTGGCTCCACATTGCATATCTAGGTAATTGATTTTGGACACATTCCCAATCAATTTTTTGAATAAAGGTTCTTTAGAAGTAGTTTAAAATATTTTTCTTTAATTACTCCCACACTTGTTTCTCATGAAGCCCTTCAGCAATGAGGTCCAAGTTCCCAGAGAATGCAACTGCCCAGCAATCCTGTATAAAAGCATTATTTTGGCTTGAAAAAAAAAGTATTGTTCCTCCCCTGCCCCAGTCTAATTTAAACACATTATCTTAGTAAATTCTCATTAGTTTGCACTTCAGAAAGACCCCAATACTTAAACAGCTGTGTTTACCAGCAGTCTTATAATGTACACTTGTCAGGACTATCTTCCTATCATGTACATGAGTAATAGCTAGTCCTGGCCCTTGATTAACAGTCCAATATTTCAAAAAATAGTTCAATCAGCAGCAAATTGTCCTCAGGTTGCACGCATTTAAAGTAGTTACAGAATTTAAAGCACAGTAACAATTTTTCTGCTAGTGCTTTCCATAGTCCAGCATTAACATGCATTACATGAAGGACAGGAGGGATCTCTTTCTTCTTGTTTACACCAACTTTGTCTAAATTCCCCAATAACTCCACTGTGGTAGTATTTGACTGCCTATCTGCCTGTGTATGTGTGATCAGGGAAGGGAGCAGACAAAGTAGTCATCAGTGTATACAGGTAAATATCAACATCCAAGTTTATGAAAAAGGCCATGTTGGAAAGGAAGGTTTAAGGAAGTCACCTGAGATCACACCAAAAATCACGAGTAAAAGGTGGGGAATTAAACCACTGTCTCACAGAAACAAAATTATCACCTGAGTCAGTAACCTTGAATCTTCCTCTTGGTCAGAATTTCCCAGTCATTCAATTGGAGGTAACATAGTGGGATTAAGAAAAACAAACCATACTGTATTATATATCTCTTGGGTAGCTTTTAAAGGAATGCCACCTTCCCTTCGTAGAAGGAGTGTGGCTCTTTATCACAGTGTTGACATGACTGAGCAGGGCCAGTGCAGCACCTGAACCAGGATATCCTGTTGGAAGAGAATGGTGCCAGGTTTTAGTGAGAGTTTCATAACCTTGTTTCAAGTGTAGTGCCCCTATTCTGCATCTGCACTCTGTCCATCCTCTGTTGTGCCTGAGGCGGAGGATTAGGGAGCTGAATATAGAAATCTAATATTTAGTCAACATTTAATTTCTCAGAAACATTATTAGCTTCTTCTTAATTTATAAATGTTAAATTTTCTGCCAGTGGGCTGACTACGAAAGACATGACTCCCCCCCTTGGATTATCTGATCACAATTCCAGAAGAAGATGAAGGCTTGGCTGCAGGATTCACAAACTCACTGTTCCCATGCCTGTGGCACAAAGACCCTGAGCTCCTAGGCAGCATCTGTTTATCTGAGATTGGTGCAGCTAGGAACACAGGTGAAGATATGTTGGATTTTTCATAGGAGGTGCACTCAAACTGGGTACACACAGCCTACATTCAAATCCTTGTTCCATTTTCACCAGCTTGAACCTAGTGTTTCATTCACTAGAGTTCACCATCTATCAACTTGGGTAGGAAACTGAGGTGAACTGGGTTAGATGCCCAACTCTAGGTTTACAGTTGACAATCCCAGAGATTAAATATAGTTTAGAACCCAAATTTGGCACTTTGGTTCTTGTCAGTGTACATGAATGCCATAATTTTGCAGATCTACTCTTGAGTCTATCTTAAATTTAATTTGTAGATGCCTGGGCTCTTGGCTATGAGCACCAAAAGTTTAACCCTAGGGAATGACTAGAGTGGTATGTATTATGAAGACAGGAGAGACCAGACCCCAACATGTCATCATCTGGATGCAATTATGAACCTCCAGAATGACTTCTTAGATGTGGATTTTATTCAGTACAATGAGGAAAGATACAAAGCAGCCACATCCTCTGGAGTACAAAGACAATGTTGCATGCATCTTCAGCTGTGCTTCATTTAGAAGAGCAGAGGAAATAGATCCTTATAATACCAACTACTATCAGTTTTCTGAGTAACAGCTATCCAGATAGCAAGGGTTAACACAAACACTAGCAATGCAAGAGCCAGTCTTCAAATCATGCAAATATTCTATGTTAACTTTTCAGTATTTGGGATGCTTTGCTCTTTGTTCCTTGTCTTTTGTTCTGCACCTCAAAATGCACCACTTTTGAGCTGTATTTTGTCTCAGAGACATGGGTGCCAATCCTGTCTTGAAAAATTTGGGGAATATGAGTCCACTCTTCTCCTCCTGCCCCCAATCATTTTGTAAACATCTTGGCTAAATGCTCTGCTGAGAGCACAAAGCCAGACTAGTTTAATGCAGTTGGTAACATGTAGTTGGGATTAAGAAGGTTAAGGGTAATTTTTATACAGTTCAGTCAAACTTTGTAACTAACACGTTTTTATGATGCTGCCATTCAATTATGAGAAATGTGTGTTCCACATCTAAAAGTAAACAGAGTAATTCTTGGTGATTTCCTGTTCACTGTAGGTTGTGAAATGACAGCATGCCAGAAACAAGCAAAGCTTGAGACAACATAGCACAGAGTATTTGATGTAATGAAACCACAAGAAACACACATTGCTGCCTCCTTCCTCTTTAATATTCCAGATACAGAAATGAAAATAGCACCTCATGGCAGACCATATTGAATCAGAACAGAGCAGTCTGGCTTTTCATTGCTGCTGGTGAGCAGGACCCCTCCATGGGTTTTGTGCAGGATGGAGATCAATACCCTCCCAGATGCAAGAGAACAAAGACTAAATGAGATTTGGACATATGTGGCATTTCAAATGTGCATCTTTAGGCTGCTGAGATAAAGATCTTGTGCCAAAATTCGATTTTTTATACATATATTGCCAAGCATCTGAAAAAAGTATGCCAGTTTCTGAACAAAGGAGAGGAAAAAACAAACAGTCAAAAAGAGGGGAAGGTAACATCCTCACCAGGAGGGAAGGCAAGGACAGGTAGGATGAATCATACCTCTTAGTGCCACCAGCAGGATGTGTGTGTATTTTCTTTAGAAGTTTCACTACCATTCCTGCACTCATACAGTTAGCTTTGGCACAGCGGAGTGTACGAGGTATTAAGTGTACAGAGCCTCTCAGAGGGCCTCAAAGCAGTCTTCAAAGGAGCTTTGGTGTTCATTTTCAGTGACACATTTAGAAATTATTGTGCAATTGTAAGAATCACTTTCTCTTTGCAATTTGCTTATCCCAGCAAGTAAAGGCTTGTTCCCTCACAGGTTGTATTTTCATAATTGTAAAAGAACAGTTGTTGTGTTACATATGCTTTCTGTCTCAATATCTTGCATGGACTCAACTATCATGCTGCGAAGGTACCTAGCTCGTGCTGACAGACATATTCCTATGGATAATGAGAGGAGTAAATTACTGCCGTGTAAGACACAAAGCTACTTACGTCTGTATCCACACGGGGGCCGTGTAGTTCTACCAGAGAGACATCTGGTAGAAATTCCTTCATCTTAGAAAAGGTGCAAGATCTTCCCTGCCTTGTCCCTCCAAGCCTCACTGTAGACTGTACAGACCTAGCTCTTTCTGAAATTCCTCCCATGCATCATGGAGTAAAAACCTTTGACTGTTATTGGTGGTATGCTTCTGCCAGGGTATTTAATTTTTCTGGACTATTGAGAGGTGCAACAAGATCCCAGACTGGACTGAAGTGCAGCAGCTGGTGCTCTTAGTTGTGTTAGGCCAGTTCATCCTATCATGTCTTACTTTCCCCTTGAAGAAATGTACTTTTTATTCGTCTGGGAGTTGTGCTTGTGCATGTAAGGAGGATTTAGATTCACAAGTTAAAACAGTGCCAGCAGGAAAAGAGCTGTAGAAAAGCATGGGGACTGTGAAAAGGCAAATCCCCACAAATATTTTGGAGGTTAAACTGGCCATGTTGAGAGCTTTGTGAGACAAATTGGAAACTTGTCTATCCTTTGCTCTCACATGTTTAGCATTTTCCTTTGCATTAAGCACATTAACCACCCCCCAAACCTTTATGCCCCCCAGCAGGGAGTTTTCAATCAAAGAAATAAATCCATGAAAAAGCTTTTTGTTAAACTTTTGAGGACCTCTGTTGTCCTGAATAGCATTTAGTGTTCTACAGAAAGGCATTCTCAATTGGACTGTAAGACTAGATCTATGTTAAATAAAAAGAAGTGTTTGCCCCTATTCAAGCAAATATAAGAGACTCTTGCTTTCCGTGATGGTTTTAGAAGATAGTGTGTCTTTGTTCTCTTCTCTTGAAGCTGTTAGGCTTGCTCATGAGGCAGCATTGGCCATTAGTGCAATAGATATTAGGGCTAAACATCAGCAAAAAGAGGAGGAACAGCCTTGTAAAATAGCTAAGTGGTTTCTGTTTTCCAGGAATGTAACTAAATAGTGAATTAAATTACTCATTTCCTACTGTTTGCAATGAGAATACCAAAACCAAACAAGCCCCAGAAACTTTCCCCTCCCTTTCTTGTTTCTTTGGTTTTCTTAATGCTTAAATTACCTGCAGCATCTAAAAAGTCAGAGAAGGATGACATCAATGTGAGAGCTACAAGGAGCTTTTAAGATCACCTCCATGCCTGAAGCAACCTGTCAACTTTTGTCCATGTGCCCTATTTCAAAACAGAAGACTGTAGTGGGAAAAAACTATTTCAGTCCTGAGGATACTGTAAGGTGAGTCTTGTGCAGAATCAGGAGAGACTAATATACCACAGATATTATGTGTCTGCTCCCTCCAGGGCAAAACACACTGCAATATCTTAGCCACACCATGTTGCTTATCTTTTCTATGATCCTTTCCAAGGTGACCCAGGAGAAACTTCTCACCCCAGATCTGCTGTCAATACAGCCCTGAGCAAAATTCCACCAGTCAGTGTCCAAAAGGATTTTTTGCATTGCCTCCAAGCAAAGCTGTGGGGTAGCTAGAGACAAGCTGTCCTGTCTGCTCCTGCTGGACATATCTTGTTACATGCCAGAGACATAATTTCTTTCCTTACTGCCTCTCATCTGAAAGGTAACAGTATGCTTGGAAAGATGAGCGTGGATCACTGTCCTCACTAAAGAACTGCAAAAGTTCTGAGAATAAATGAAGATGTAAGAAGTAATGGGAAACTCTCCTGATGAATAAGGCTGGCAAATTGGTAACAATGGTTGAGGAGAAGGCAGAGGTACTCCACAAGTTTTTTGCCTCAGTCTTCAATCTCTTCCCACACATCTCCAGTGGGTGGACCACAAGGCAGGGACTGGAGGAGCAAAGATCTGTTCCATGACAACTTGAGGAACCTGAACATGCATAAATCTACGGGATGTGACAAGGTGCATCCCAGAGTCCCAAGGGAATTGGATAATATAGTTGCCAAGTCACCTTCTATGGTATTTGAAAAGTCATGCCAGTCAGGTGACATTTCCACAGACTGGAAAAGGGGAAACACTGCAGACGTCTTTAAAAAGGGTAGAAAAGAGGACCATGGGAACTACTGACCTGTCAGCCCAGGAAGACCACAGAACAAATCCTCCTACAAGCTATGCTAATGCACATAGAGGACAGGGAGGTGATTTGAGAAAACCAGAATCTCTTCACAAAGGACAAGTACTGCCTGACCAACCTAGCTACCTTCTATGATGGAGTGACTATATGAGTGGACAGGGGAAGGGCTACAGATGTTTTCTGCAGATGAACTTCTGCAAAGCCTTTGGCACAGTCCCCCACAACATCCTTCTCTCTAAATTGGAGTCAGATTCAAAGGGCGGACTGTTCATTGGATAAGAATTTGGTCGGGTGGTCACATCCAGAGGGTAGTAGTCAACAGCTCAGTGTCCCAATAGACATCAGGGACAAGTGGTGTCCCTCAGGGGTCTGTAGTGGGACCAGTGCTATTTAATGTCCTCATCAATGACATAGACAAAGGGATCACTAATCACAAAGGGATCACTTTTTCTGATGACACTGAACTGAGTGGTGTGCTTAACACACCTAAAGGATGGGATGCCATCCAGAGGGACTTGGACAAGCTGGAGAAGTGGGCCTATGGGAATCTCATTAGGTTTAACAAAACCAAGTGCAAGATCCTGCACCAGAGGCAGAGCAAACCCCAGGATCAATACAGGCTGTGGCATGTCCCCAGTGAAGAACCAGGACAGCATGCAATGCTGCGGACAGGACCTGGGAGGGAAGACCTGAAGTTATTTTTGTGGCTAGGGTCGCAGTGAACCTCTCCCTAACAAACAGCCCTGACTTTAGTCTTTTCATGGGAAAAAAGGAACATACACTTGGTCCTTCAATGCCATGTAGATTCTCCCTGGAGCAACTGTGGTGTCTAGTACACTATTTTTGTATAAGTGGATTATGATCAGTAAAGGTAATTATGCAAATAGCTAATCACAGTCACCTGTCTTTCAGATTTTCAAGTGCTTGTTGAAGTGTTTTCCTATAGACTGCAGAAGTAGTTTGTTTCAGATGTGCTGCACCAGATCTGCATGTAGAAAACTCCTGTTTCTTATTGTAAAACACAGAAAGTTCTGGTCCTGCCTGCCATGAATGGGACAGGAACTTGTCTTTAATAGGGGTGGAATGTTTTCTGCTAATTGGCAGAGTTTCATTTCAGCCCAAACAGGGTTTCGTATGGTGGAGAGCTAATCCAGACAATTTTATGTTCCCATAAAGCAGCCACTCTGATGCACTGTTTTCCACCACGACTGCGGAAGAGGAATTCTGATTAAATTTGAGATTTGATTGCTTTGGAAGGAGCTCTGAATTAAAAGATTGCTACTCCTGTAAGAAAGAACATGCTACTCTTTAAGTACACCAAAAGTTTGTGACTGGAGAGCTTCATGCTATTCTTAAATAAATTTGAGATCTATTTTAGTATCTTGTCTTAAGGTATATATATGAAGCAACTGATTAATGAGTACTACATGATAATGGATATTAACATTAGAACAAAATTATTTAATTAACTAATTTTTTTTTATGGGAACATGAACTCTGACATACTGTTAATAACTCATTTACAATAAATCACAACTTATTGGGACCAAAGGATCTTTACAGCATTAACAGATGCTGTATACAAAATACATGAGTAGCTGAAAAGTGTAATTTTTATACTTTTGGCTAATGTACTGATATTAATTGAATCTGGCCTATTCATGCTAGTGAACAGAGTTTCGTAGGGAACAAACTTACATTAGCATTTCTTCCCTGACTTCTTTGGACATTCAGACAAGAAAGAAGTTTGAAACACTTTTACTCTCCTTTAAGAAAAGCAGTTTTGTTTCAGTTGATAAAGTCAAATCTCAGATTACATTACAAAGCAAATGTAGCTATGGGAAAACAAGACCCTGCTGAATCTGCACAGAGCTGCAAGTGTTTCTGAAGGATGTGTCTTTAAACTATATGTGTAGGTTGTGGATCCTACCCTGCTTTTTCAGGAAGAGATTTTGACTATCACTGATTGGGACATTGCATGAGGAGGAAAACAAAGAAACAAATCTTATGTGAATAGCTACTCACTTCTACCAGAAGGAATATGGTTCTTGAGAAGGTAAATGTAGTTTGATATGGTAGGTACTTTAATCACACCATGAAGGACCCTTTGGAATTGTTCTTTTTTTATGGGCAGTATAGGAGCCAGACTTATCCTGCATACTGTAATTTGCCAAACCAGTCTGCTGGAAAGTGAAAGAAATGATAGAATATAGATGTCAGCCTGGGTCGAGTACTTGTGTCATGGTGGCAAAACTAATTGGATACTTACAGCACTTGGTGTCATAGAGGGAATCTGTGAAGCCTGCAGGTATGACTGAAGCAGCACTGCCCCCAGACAGTTCCTCGTTTCATGAGGTAAGTCCTCATGAATGCTTGTGCTGCACTTTATGATGGAATGGTTGTTGTCTCTCGGATGGTGCAGGGCTCCGTGGTGTAAGCAAGCCTCAGGGCAGCAGACCCTGTCACTTCTGTGAGGAAGCCTGTACTTTCCCTGCATGGAGGCAGTTGCAGCAGTGGCCTTTTCTTGCTCATAGACCAGCACAGCACAGCCATATATTGTGTCACATAAGGGCCTTTGCCACATATATTGTGGCACAGCATAATATAACAAGTCTTAACCAAGATTTTCACAAGATAATGAGAGAATAACATAGGGAAGCACATAGAACTGTGAAGCTGACCCTGTCTCCAGAAACCATCATTCTACCGAAGCGGTTACTATGTCCAAAATGCTACTTCAGGCTCTGGACACATCTCCTGCTTTTGCATTTTGACTCAGCCAAATTACCTATTTTGACCAGCCACAGCTGTACCTTCACTTTACTTCTTGTGCTCCAGAATAGATGGGCAGAACAGCAACCGGGGCTGGATCTCGCACTTGTCCAAGCCTGTGTATGCAACTGGAGATCTGAATTTTTTTCCTTAGCCTTTGCTATTAGGAGAAGAAGGTACCACTCATGTATCCCCAGAATGCTGCTGTTGGAAGAAATAGTAACATGTTACTGGTGAACTCCAGCCACTAAGAACAACATGTATTTCCAACCTGTGTGGCCCCACCAGTGGCTTTTTTTGGGAATCATCCCTTTGTTTTTTCTGCATGTAAGTGGCCTTCTCACACGTGCTGCCTTTCCACTGTCAGACACAGTCATGGCAGAGACATTGGCCTCAGCTGGATGATTTAATATATTCCTCTGAATGACAACCAGGTACTTTGCAGTGTCATGTGAAAGAGTTTCGGGAGTTCACAAAAAAAGGACAAAAGTACTTGTTGGCCATAAGTGAATATACACGGATAAGTAAGAACCTCTGTAGCACTACAGAGAGCAAATACATTAAAATATGTTCTCATGGGTGACATAAACCTTGACCAGCCAGCACCAGCCAGCAAAACACCTTTGATAGAAGCCAGCAGGGATAACCAAACTCCTACATCCTGCACTTTTCTCCTTACTGGTAGCACAATTTATTGTCCCAGGCTGTGCATGGAGACTAGTTAAGGAGAAGAGGCAGGGGATAGACAGGACAGATAGTCCTGTCCCCGCTGAACTTGTAAAGATGGAAATGTTTTATTCACCCCCTTGAAAATGTGATTGCTGGGAAAAGTGTGAAGGTGAGATATGGGGACTATTTTTGTTGTTTTAACTTATAAAATAAAAGATTGCAAGAGAAGAAACAAGAAGTTTAATTCATTTATTTACTCTTATCCCATGAAAATTCTGCTGATATCTCCAGCAATGGCTATGTTATGATATTTAGCTGGTCTCTGCATTTAGATTTAGGTTTGTTTTTTTTTTTTTTTTGCTTCACAGTGCTCAAGCAGTATTGTGTTTATAAACAGCTAGGGAGGTAGGGGCTCTTTCATGGTTCTTTGTGTTCCTGCTCCTCTGGTGTTTTCTGGGTTTAGCTGTGCTTTTGAAAGGTGCATGGAAATTAAAGCTGCATGTAATTTCCCTCTTAAGTGATACTTAAGAATGTGTTTGTGTTGGCATTGCAATGATATGGACAAAATGTATTCTGACATGAAAGGAGAAAATGGTGCATTCTTCTCTGAATTCAGATCAAGTGAGAAACACATGTCCAAATAATTAACAGTCTTACACTTGGCTTCTCTGATGTTGTTTTGGGCCTGCAAGTGCGACTGAAATACAGGAGAAGTCGAGAGATGGTTTATTTGTTTTCTTATTAAGTAAAATGTGCTATAGATAAATATTAATCTAGGCTGTAAAAAATTTATACTTTGTGTTAAAATCTGTTTTGTTTTCGGGGATTTTTTTTCTGTGAACAGCAAAGCTTACTGTGCTATCACATGGATGAGGAACTGATATGCCACTTTGCAGGCAATTGTCATGACTGCATGAGTTTTAACTCTTTGAGCTGAAATACTAACCACTGTATGTCTGATTCCATCTGGCTTTTTGTCCAGGGACTGCAAGAGGAGAGTTTTGAAATGAAATATAAAGCTATTTCAAATTATGAATCAGAGGAAAAAGCTGTCCTTGACACTACAGGTGTTTGCATTTTAAAACAACTCTAAGTTTTCCATGCTTCAGAGGCGTGACTTTGTGATATGGTAAGAGACAGGTTTGGGGTTTTATGTACGATTTGTGTTTCTGCTGTTTTCAGGACAATTTGTCTTACCCAGGTCAAGCTTATTATATCTCCTTTATACTAAAATCCTATGCCCAGAATAGGGAACAGCAAAACCCCTGGACCAGGTTCTTAATGAGCACACCTAAACCTGAGGAAAAGAGGAGCACTGTGAGCAAACACAGTACCAAACCCCAGAACTGCAAGGCATACTGCTGGTGTACGTTAGTGTTGAACCACGTGACAGCAGTTCCCATTGTATGAAGTCTACGCTTTTTTTTTAAAGAAAAAAGAAGTAAAACCTTATTCCTGGTACATAAATTATCCACCATTATGTTTCAAGCCCTTTACCCATTCTACCCTCTCACCCCTAAAGTTAGCATAAAGAAATGTATGAACAGAAAGAAAAGAAGAGATGCAAACTAACTTGCTGAAGGCCATGCAATAATTAAGTGGCAAACTGGAATGAAATTCACAATGCTACAACTGCAGCTCAGTGATTTGCGTGGGAGACTGTGCCACTTCTCACTGAAATCTACTGCAATGCATTGTACAATTTGGTGAGTAATTTTGCAAGTCTGAGAATGGGTTCCCTGAGCAGATGCAGTATTCATGAAGTATTGCATGCTGCACACCTCTGCAAAACATAAATCCTAGGGCAGATTGTTGTTCAAGTATTACTTTCTGGTAGCTGTAATTTTTTTCTTTTGCTAGTGTAGGAAGCTGGACAAAACTTGTATTCAAAAGGATTTTCATCTTCCTTCTGATAAGACAAAATGGAATAAGGGAGTCTGATGTCATCTGGAGCAGTTAATTTACATAAACAATTTATCCCTTGCCAATAAATACTAACAGATGGCACCTTGTTGCTCTATCTACTCAGCTTCTAGCATCTGAGGAGAATCTGAGCATTTAGCATCTGAGAATCTTAGCATCGGTGCCTCTCCTGTCATGATGTTCAATTATTTGTGTTATGGATATTTTAACAGGAAATTTGTTCTCATTTTATTAGCAACTGCACAAGAAATAGAAAGGTGTTGCATGCATTCAGTTCTCATTCAAAATAACATAGGTTAATAGTGGGAATTATTATTCACATCGTATAAAATGGAAACACAGTTCATATATAGACAAGACAAAAAATAAATCACAGTGAATATAAATGCAAAGTCTTGGTGGCTTTTTAGTCAATAGAAACATCTCAATTAACACCACATATAAGTTTTGCTTTACAAATTGTTTATTTTGACAGGGTTGGTGGGTCGACAGAAGTTTTTCAAGTGAGAGAGAGGCTGGAGAGAAAAGGTTCGAAATCTGATAGTAAGCCAGGTTATCTTTACATGACCTCCTCTGAGCATTTAGGCTGTGTTTTAGCTTAGAGTGTAACACTTGCAGAAAAAGCACCTCACTTATTTTTATGGTGTTCTGTTTGTTTTGACATATCTTTCAAAATAGGTGTATGAAAATAAGCAAACTGGGGCAATGTAGGCAGTATCTGTTCACTGCTTTCCCTTGTAGAGTTTGTATAACTGTGCAAGCTTTAACTGGTTTTGTGATGTCTCAGTGATGTGTCTTCACAGTTTCATTTCATGTCGCAAAATTTCACCCAGACCAGAGGCAGCTCTGGCTACTGGGAGGTTGTTTCTGCAAGATGTGTTGTGGCAAAAAACTGGCACATCATCAGAACTGGGGAGGGCCTCCTCTCTTGCTGGGCAAGTGCTCTCTTCTCCTTTCTTAGTCTAGGACTGACTAGTAGTGCCTGGTCAATTGTCCTCGTAGAGCACACTGTTCTAATGGCTTGTACACTATTACACCATGACAAGACATGCATACCAAGTGCTGTTTTAAAGCAGTTTCTGAGATAAGAACAGTCTCGGCATAGTTTGGCAGGACTTTGTTGGGTGGGACCTTGAACACCCTCTGCTTCGCCTGGGTCGCAGCATTTGTTCCCCTCCTTAAGATACAGTTCTATACATGCAATGCAAGGGAGGCCCATGTTGCCTCCTCTCGGCACTGTGCTCACAGTACAATTAGGACCATGCTATGCACCTCCCTTTAGGTGCAGATGTGGGGCAATGGCAGCTGAGAAGCTGCAGGATGCTCCCAGGGTTCATGTACAAACCTTCTGGATACCCTTTGCATGTCAAAAATGTGAATTACAAAGGCTAGTATATTTTTAAACTGTTTTCTGCTATTCTTGGATCTAGATACCCATAGACAGGCAGACCCAAGCAGCAACTGTCTGCCAGTGGAACCAGTGGTTTGTCCTCACCTGCTTAGCAGCAGAGTGAGAAAATGCCTGAAACCAGTGATTATTTGGTACTGTGCCTGCACAAAGGTTTACAGCTAATGTGCAGCATGATGTACTGCTCTGGTGTGACTTTAGTGCCTTCCCTACAGCTAGGAGTGTTTAATTGCTCATATCATGCAGCTTCTTCCCCTTGGGCTTCACAGAGAGGCAACTCTGCACTAGGCATGCTGGGGCTGGTTGGCAGCAGAGAGGGGTGTCAACATCTGGACCTACATAGGCAGCACAAATTCATCTGAGGGCCTGATCAAAACTAAAATTGAAAAGAAATTACAAAATTCGCAGACAGGTTTGTAGCCAGCCCAGAAATCTTTCACTTGTGCTTCCCCAGCTTTCTTTCCCAACCTAAGTTAGAATGTAGCTCAGCATTTCCATGTGGGACCTTGGGTGACCCAGCTATGCCACCACATTTACAAAACTGCTCATTTAACCAGGCTGGCAAGTTGATCTGCATTAACTTTTTGCACCTCTTTCCTTTTTGGGTATGCTCTTTTGTTTCTTACTTTGATTTTTTTTTTTAATTTAGCCTAGCTAGTTTCACTGGATATGCTTACTCTACATATAATTGGTTCCATAAACCCAATTTAGGTATCAGGGGCAAGTGTTCGGAAGAAACTGGTAATCTCTCAAACTGGTTTAGTTGCCAGAGACAATGACAGTAATGCATAGGTTATCCTAACTTCAGAAATGCAGTATATATTTGTTCGGTCTAGAGTTTTCTACATCACTAGGGAGCATAGGGTCTACAGTTGTGTCTACAGTAATTGCCTCCTCAAGGGTAAAGTGCAGTATGGAGAGATGCTGAAACATGTACTATGCTGTGCTGAGCCTGAAAAAGGGGAAATCACAGATGTGTCTCCCCTTGGAGCAGAGATCACAAGGTTGTGATGGTTGCTAAATACCTACTCATGTTATTCCCTTGGACTAACTCTTGGGAAGGTTTCTCCTTGTCCTGTGTCAGTGTTTGTGCTAGAATAGCTATGTGTCCTTGAGAAAAAAAACCTGTCAGCTATGGGCTTTTTTTGCATCTTGACAGTTAAGATTTGGAGCCTGATAGACAATTCCCCTTCTTTAAGGAAGGGACAAGAGGTCTGTTAATCATGGCCAGTGATACCAAGGGGACAACGGCATAACAAAATTTTTGTCATTAGTGTTTTCTTTCATTTCTGGGTTTGTGAGACTGCAGCTTTTGAGAGGTACCTGAATGTACAAATAACTGATGTCTGTGATTTGCCAGGATGGAAGAGGATGATACCTTTTACAGGCAAGCAATCATTACTTGCAAAAGCTAATAAGAGGGAACATGTTATTCTGAGAAATACAAAAGCACTCTTAAATGCATTGACCTTTGTGGGTCATGTGCTTTTAGTAAGAAAAGACTGATCCCATGGTTTTAAAATTGTCTGTAATCCTTCTCTGTGGCTTCAAGTTTAAACTTCAGTTTGGTCATCCCACTGCTCTGGTTTTGTCTTTTGTAAATGAAATGTCATAGCCAAATAGTGAAAAACAAAGGTCCAGGCATCTCTTTCTCATTTCTTACACAGCAGGATTTTTTTTCCCAATTTTTAGAATTATTACTTATGATACTGTTGCTCAACACCAAATTTCTAGAATGTAGAAAGGAAGAAATGTAAATATAAAATGCAAAGTTACAGGTATCAAAGACTATGCCTAGGGAAGCATTTCTGGGCCTATACTATCCTTTGTTCCTACATTTTCTAGCTAGGTGAACTGGTAAAAACAATAATACTTTCAGAGTGAATGCAAAATGCTTAAGGTATTTGCATGGCAATCTGTGGCATGATTTATTACTGTAGAAAAGTGCTTGGCATACAATCTTTTGTGGCAAGCAGGACACATCACTCCAGAAATCAGAGCAGCAGTCAGCAAAAACATGATTACATCCATGCTCCCTATGCTAAGGGCATGACTCCCTGAGAAAGGAATCACCAATGCTGCCTGGTTTATTTTCTCAGTGTCTAAGGTAAATGGAAGAGTGACGATCTCTAGCCTGTGCTGCACACCGTGCTGTGCTTCGCATGTGATGAAGCCAGAGGAAGGGAACTGGGGATAGAGTAATGGTCACAGCCATGAGGGATCTTACTGAGTATGCCATCCAGATTTCTGCTCAGGACATATGAATACAGAAGTGAGATGTAATGAATGAACCAGACTCTTTGCAGGCTATATGCATCATTGCAGCAGGAGGACCTCTGCTTATTAGTGTGAGGTAACTCTACTGGTAAAATTTAGGGGCAGGATATTCAAAATGAGAACTCAAGGTAGTTATCCTAAAAGAGGACATATGATGTTACAAATTAGATAGCTGAATACATACATACATATATGTGGATATAAAAATGACTTTTATCTTTAATATTTGCTGGAGTCAGTTGTTTTTTTAATGTGCTTTCATCTGCCATCTTGATCTGATGCCATCTGTTTCCGGGCTTTGTGTGTGAGGTTGATTTTTTAATAACTTCAGGCAGTTACACATACACATATGCAGAAAAATAGGGCAAAATAAAATTCTTGCCTTTTGCTGTTGGTAAAATTCTGTCCTGTCAGTATTATTGCATTTGCTCAAACTAATCTAATTGTTCTATTATATTGAAGAGGGTTGTGAGGGAAGAAGCTTCACTAGAATTTTCTTCCTGTTAAGCAGCATGCGGAATCTCAGTAAAGGCTCCCACTTAGGATAGCCTTGTGTCTCCTTTTATGCTGCATCAGTAACTCTTTCTAGGTAAGTGTTTTACGAAGAGAGGCCCATGGGCTGGCATAAATTCAGCATTTAAAATACAAGTGCTACTGTTGGGATAAAGCTAAAAGGAGATGAGATTTTTCTTTAGTCTAATTGCAAATCATGGAAGCACTAGAACTGTCTCTTTCATGTGGCCATGACTCCCTTTTCACACAGTCCCATGATGTAATGAAAACATTGTTATCAGGAGTGGATGCTTAAGTTCTTTTGAGGTTAAATGATGTTGGGCTCAAAGAATTGTCTGCAATGTTTGCTGAAAATTAATTGAATTTTCTTGGTATGCTTGTCTTAACCTTATTTGTTTTCTTTTCTTTCTGTTGGAGAATAGGGACCAAAAGTGGCAGTAAGGTAACACTAAGTCACTAATCAACTTTGTGGCTGGCAGGTCAAGATTCTCTGCAGCAAACCTTGCCAAACCTACTTTAAAAAGTCTTCATAGATGTTTAAGCATCCCTTTTTTTCCCCCTCTCTTGATTTTTTTTGTCTTCAGTTGCCTGACAGATTGAAATATTTTGTTTGTATTCTAGCAGTCCAACTTTGGATGCTGTTTCCTTATGTAAAAAGTATGCACATCCTAAGTCAATAAATTAGCTTTCATATGATTGTTTTCATAAGGAAAATGGGTCAGTTACAAGGTCTCTGGAAGAAGGCCAATGACTACCACTTTTACTGGTGCATTAACATTACGTTTTGGAGTCCTTTATATGAACAATTACACTTAAGTTCATTGCCAATATTTATCAGCTTCCTTGCATAAAACTTGGCTTGAGGTGACTCTTAGACTCTTCAGTTTTAGGCCTTCGTTTATTTTTGCCTGATTTGTTGGGGGGGAGGAGTTGTTCTGTTTTTTCTTTTTCTAGGTCATCTCCTTCTCTTTAGACCCTGTGGCTAATTACTGCAATTTTGAGTGTAGTGCTCCTTGGACTCTTGCTCTTCATTACCAATACTAGTGTCTCACTGAAATTGGCAATCTGTGACTGAGTATCCTTAATGAACAGCAAATCCTACTGAAGGCCTTCCAGTTGCCTTCACATTGGTGCTGATGAAGACCTGTACCTCTCATCTTTCTCAGCTGATGCAAGTTGTCACTTGATCTCTTAGGAGATACACGTTTTACATAAAGACCTGCAAACCCTTAACCCTTAGCTCTCACAGCCTGTCTGCGGGCTTGTCGTCAATTGTCTCCTTCATGCCCATGGTCCTGCAATGAGGACAGGCTTGCAGGAGATTGAAGAGGCCAAATCAAAAACCTCAACAGTCAGCTTGCAGTCTTAGGTTTAATACAGTTTAACAGCTGTGTCTGGAAGACACAGTCATGCACAGGTGTGGTTATTGTTAGGTCTGGATAGCCTCACCTTTGACTGATGCAGAGAGCTATCAGCCTCCACACAGGGATGTCCTCATGTGTGATGTCTAGATGCCCAATTGGTCACATTCTTTCCACAGCTCAGTGAAATCTGGGACTGGTGCTGCTGTGTTATTGATGCAAAGTTGAGTCTGAGGTTAGGCAGAAATGCCTTTCACGAAGTTTTGAACTGAGATTACCTGTATTTCAGTGTGGTGTCTCATGGGCTGTCATTCTTTCTTCAACATCTAAAAAAAGAAAGCCCCCAAATACCTAGATTTTTCAAATTATTTTATGGGGTAATGTTTACGTCAAAAGACATCTGAGATGTACCTCCTTGTCAAACTGACTGGAGAGCCCAGTTGTCACACTCACCTCTAAGATACTGTGGGCATCACTGTGGGTATGACTGAATGTGACCGAGTGGGTTGCTTTTGTAAAAAGATTGCTTCAATGAATTGCTTGGGATTTTCATCTCAGATCAAGGCCCTGCTAGTTTTTGTACCTATTTGCATGTGTGCTTCCACACTTTTCTCCTAAACTCAAGCTGCCTTCTGGTGAGTTGCCCTGTGTCACCAGTGTGAGTTGTCTGAATGCAAACCATGGATTGGCTCAAGCTTCTTGTGCTTGTCAACTCCTGGTTTAGGGTTTGCCACAGTCACAAAGGCACTGGAAATGTCACTGGATTTAAGGAAGGGTTAGCATTTGGGTTGTGTAACACCAGACAATATGAAATACCTGCCTTTACCTCACAGCCTTGTGCAAATGGTCTGGGCAGAGAAGTCAGAAAAGCCTAGGATGGAGCTTTGCAGCCGCAACTGCATCACATACTAGGGAGTTAACTAGAAAGCACGGACAGATGCACATAGCTGAATAAGGAAATTAGGGAACAGTTGCTTGCTAAGGAAACCTTACTCTGAGGTCACAGCAGAAAAGGAACTGTGTCATTCCCTTGGCAGTTGCTTCTGTTTTAAGTAAGTTAAGTAATTTTGCTGCTTTGTAAGATTTTTGCTTCTTTAATATTTCATGTCTTTTGCAATACATGACATTTCCATGTTCCTTTCTTTTTCAGATGAATCTTTGTGAAGGCATTTCTGTTGAATGCAATTGAAGCAAACACAGTCTGGTACCATCATACAAAAACCCCAGAGTCACATGCTGAGTGTTGCTAGAGGTACTTCATTTGCCTTGGTGGAAAGAGAGAGGCAGAAAAATTACTATTTCTTTCAGTTTTCACTATTGTTCTTCAATTTCAGGAAAAGGTAAAAACCCAGCAGTCACATTTTTTCTTTGTATTCTTGCCAATACTACATTAAGTTTGGATCTTTTGTTTTAAACAAGAAACAAACAGTCAGAATTAAGCTGGTTTTGCATCAAAGAGCTGGCTAGTTGACAATTTATTTATTAATAAGCAGTATTTATTTTAATTATGACCCAAATCCTAACTGTCTATGCCACAGTACTAATTACTGTTCTGGTTTATAGCTGCAGTAAATTTCACAAAGGAATTTTAATTAAAAAGATGTTTGAACAGTGAGTAGGTTTGTTTACTTGTTATTTGAGATAACTAACACTGCTATGTGGTCTGATGCTGTTTATTAGTCTATTCTTTGAGAAAGATAGCCCCACTGGAACTTTGGGGTTTCAGTTCCTCAGGTGCAAAGTTGAGATAATTGCAGTTCCTCACG
>NW_008653334.1:26185-37758 GCF_000695815.1 Acanthisitta chloris | reverse complement strand
CAGGAATGTTTATGTTCTAGTGAATGATCATATCTTCCTGACCATTCAAGATTTGGCACAACTGAGAAAGACAAGTTTTAGATTTTTCTTAACATGTGGAGTATTTTTAAATCTGATGAGTAAGAAGATCAGCTAGAGTTACTGCTGTATGACAAACTCACAAGCACCTTCTTTCAGAAAGAAAACAGGAATAATACAGATAAAATGAATCACTAAGCAACAGGGCAAACTGCCACCAGCCAAAGTAAGATCAGATTTCTAGAAAAGGCAAAGAACAAGAACCAAAGTCTAGTCAATTTTGATTTTTATGACTTTGCATTGTAATACTGCACATAGAAATAACTAATGCAATGAGGAGGTGCTGCTATGTTATTGATGCAAAGATGAGTCTGAAGTTAGGCAAAAATGCCTTTCACGAAGTTTTGAGCTGTGGTCACCTGAATTTCGGTGTGGTGTCTCATGGGCTGTCATTCTTTCTCCATCATCTTACATCTAAAAAAAGAAAGCCCCCAAATGCCTAGATTTTTCAAATTGTTTTATGGGGTAATGTTTACGTCAAAAGACATCTGAGATGTACCTCCTTGTCAAACTGACTGGAGAGCCCAGTTGCCACACTCACCTCTAAGATACTGTGGGTGTCACTGTGGGTATGACTGAATGTGACCGAGTGGGTTGCTTTTGTAAGAAAATTGCTTTAATGAATTGCTTGGGATTTTCAGCTCAGATCAAGGCCCTGTTAGTTTGCAATGAGGAGGACAGAACCTTACAGAACGGCTCATTATCCCTGCATTCACTAGTGATTTACCTTTCTTTCTCTTCCTCTGCAGTGCTGATCCTGCTCTGCCTTTCATGGGGGACATGAACACACAGTATCTTCCAGGACAGCCCAAGGACAGCTTGCTCATCAGGCTGGGCCAGGCTGGCCACTGCCTGTGGCTAGGATCCCTTCCATCTAAGGGATGACTGTCCACATCTGTATCCATCTGTGAACGAAGTGGTTGGTGACAGGCAAGTCAGTGATGCAAACAGAAGGAAACACCTCCAAGACACTCAGGGTAGTCCCAGTCTTGGCTCTGTGGTTAGAAACCACAGTCTTGCAGCACTGCTCTGTAGTGTTTCATCTGCTCCCAGCATCAAAGGTTGCTCAGCTACTCCATCTGCCCTGGCACTGAGAGTAGTCCCAATATTGTGAATATGATGATGCTATTTGCAAGAATCCTAGCGCACTGCTTTGTCCAAATAAGCCTCCCATATGAAAGCTTCTCTGGGCTTGGTGGAGCAGTTTGGTGTTCCCAAGAGCCTGCACACAGGTGGCTGAGTGATGAGAGGGGTGATAGCATTGGCTGCACAGAGAGAGGAGCAAGTGACTGTGCCATGAGGGGATAACTCCTGGCAGATTCAGGGAGGATGGTTATGATGGAGATCTGTCTGGTGCTGCATCTATCCAGCACTCCAACCCTATTGGACCTATGTGCCAGAGCTGGCTGTGGTCATGGGCTGCCGCACTATGCTCTGCACCACAGTCTGTATCAGGGCAACATGGCATTGTGGGCACAGACCAGTGTTGTTTCCAGCATCTTCATCTTGTGACCCAAGCTCAATGAAATCTGTTCTCTGTGGGGCCTGTGGGGGTTGCTGCCATGGTTTGGGTGAAGCATCTCAGATGGGTATTTTGGAGGTTTTAACTGACAGTTTAGAAGGAAAACTTTCTCCTGAGAGGCCTTTCCCCTTCATCTCTTAAAGCTAGAGGAAACCAGGTTCACTTGACCATAGCTAGTCATAGAAGAAATTACTTCTTTTAATAAAGTACTTGCATTACATATACATCTAATTGCACATTCAGATGATGACACATTTGCAAGTTTAGGGCTTCTTGAAGGTCACTGTCTTTGTCCATAGAACAGGACAGAACTGAGCTAAGAGTTTGTTTCCCGCAAATGGTTTGAGTCATATGTGTGTCTGAAGTCCTTGTAAATTCTGGGTATTGGCCTCTCTGAAACAACAAAGGATGAAAAATGCTGTTTGAACTGCATGGTGCTGCAAAATGAGGAAGAAGGAGTACAGTTTGCCTTCATCATATTTATTAGCTTTTTAGGGGGTAAAAGAAATATGAAATTCAGTAGGAGGAGCAATTTTATGGTCCTCCAGAATCTTAAAATTAGCCTTGTTCTAGTAGACACTTTTTCTTGGGTGGGAAGAAGAATTGGACTGTACCAGAAAACTACTCTTCTGGAGTAAAATAGGTTGGATGATGAAAAGTAGAGGAAACTCTCAAAGAGGAGAGGAGAAGCTTAAATGGAGGAAAAAAGATGGTTTCAAAACACAGTGAGTAAATTTACCCCTTATTTTTCTTCTTACTGAAAATGGAAATCTTGAGATTTGTTGAGGGGCTTCTGGTGTCAGTTTCTCCTCAGGGCACTCCAAGACACTTTGATAGCAACGATTCATTAAATGGTACAAGAAAGTACAGTATTGGTCCAATCTACTTTTCCTTTTATTTGGAGTAAGTTTTTATGGTTTCCTGGACTGGAGGCAGACTGCACATTGTTTCACAATAAATAATGAGCTTTGCCAGCTGCAAAGCTGATCCCTTGAGGACGTGTAAATGATGACCCATCCCAGAGCACCTGAGGACAGTTTGTTTTAGTGGTGGTTTGTTTGTTTATCTGTTTGTTTGGGCTTTTTTCAATATTTTTCCTGCTTTTACCCTTGTTGAAGGAGACAGTTTTCATCTCAGCTGCCTTTGGAAAATACTGGCCTGCCCTGCAGTTCCAGTTCATTGCCAAAATATGAATTTGGTGTTACATGGAAAAGAAAACCATGTTGTATGGCCATCTGGACTGGAGATATAGAGGAAATGCATTAAACCTGATACATGCATAGGGAAGGGAGTAAATGTGAGAAAGAAGAAAAGGTGGAGTGCAGCTTTCCTCCACAAGAAGTGTCCCAGCCTATCTGAGAGACCAGCAAGTTTGTGGCTGGTCTTCTCTGTTCTCTAAGGACCTGGATGGGTATACCATCTGTGGCTGGATGAAAGCCTTTGTCTTGGTTTTAATACTGATTACCTTTACATTAGTTAGGAATCCTGAAAAATCTATTAGCAACTGGCACAGAACCCTCTCCTTTGTGCTTGGTGGTCTGCATAAAGCACTGCCCCTGCCCCATTTCTTGTTCTAGTACAGTTAGTCCTTCAGCAGCACCACTAGGAAAACGCATCACCACAGCTGATATCGACTGACCTCTGTGTTGCCTATCTCATGGGATGCCCATAAGCCATGTTGCCTTCTCATGCAGATCCTTGCTGAGAAGCAGAGGGCTTAATTTTCCAGGCACATTGGCCTTCAGCATTATGCAGGTGCATATTCCAAGCGTTTTTTACAGCTTTGCTTGGAAAGAAGTATTTTGCCATTTTTCAATTCTGGCAAAATTATTAACTATATCAGGAGATCACCTTGGTACAGTCTATGCAAGCAGTATTTTGTCTCAAGTTCAGCTTTAATTTTCTGATTCTGGTTCTTGTGTCATATATGTTCGAAGACGCAGTTCTATTGTTTTCAGGAACTGCTTGAAGGTATTAGTGGAATTAAATGTCCTCAGAAGAACAGACAACTTGAAGAACATTGTATTGGCATCTGCTGACTGGTTTTGGTCATACTATGCCAGCTCTCATCAAATCCTTCCACCGCTTTGACAGAATCATTAGTAGCTGTACTCCTTAGAACCCAGCATCCTAGTTAATTAAGAGATTCAGAATCTTGACAAAACACTTTCAAGGTTATCTCCTAGTAGCAGTACATTTTTACTTATATATTTTGATTCAGTTGATAAAGCCCGTTTGAGAAATGGCTCTGCTACTTGTTGCAATACATGAATCATACAATTTCCCCAAAGCAGTATTTGGATAAATAAACCCAAATAATGCCTTAAAGAAATTCCTGTCTTTTCTGGGAGCTAAATCAATCAAGCATAGAAGGCTGCTGTCAAACTCAGAGACAATCTGCTCTGTCATAGGAGCTCAGCTTGTTTATGGTCCAAACCATACTTGTGTTCTCCTCAAAATCAGGTTCTCTCATAGTGAGAGAACCATATCTCATTTTAAGGGGTAGCATGATTCAGACAACAGCTTGGAAAAACTACAAGATGTAGTTATTGTTTGTTCCACAGTCTCCCTGCACAGCATTCCTGACTGCCTTATGGCAATGCATACCATGGGCTACAGCTGTAGCTGTGCATCACTTCAACTCCACAGATTTCTGAACCAGTTGCACATATGTTGTCATTGGCCTTGATCTTTACTCCCTCTGAATAATGAGCAGCATGTTTGGTATAAGAAATTTTCTAGGCTGACAGATAGGTTCTGCTCTGTACCAGACTTTGTATCTAGCCTGGATGACAGTCCATTCCCATATGACTAAGTATGACTAAGTATATGAATGAGTACTTATAATAACTTAGGATACATGACAGCACTGCCTGCTTGCTTGCACTGATGATTGCAGTTAGAATCATTCTGGATAATGTTCATACACTAGTCATAGATATAATTTAAAAAAAGTTGATAGTCAATGTTTCTTATTTCCAAGTTTCATGATCCTTTTAATGAGCCCTGTGGAACTACAGAAGCAAATTTGTGCACACTTTGTAGGCTGGAGTTTTGATGTGCAATGAAAATATAGAGTGGACTGGAAAATATCGAGACAGGAAAATATCCATTTTGGTGAGAAACCTGGACAATGTGGAAAATGAAACCTCTCCTCCAAGCAGGATCCTAAAAATTTCCTATGCCTATGCAGAAGCTAGATGTCTTTTCTTCTAGGTGGATGGTTAAAGAGATATGGCTCCTATTAGTATTTTGGTGGGTTTTGGTTTGGGGTTTTTTTGATTGGGGTTTTGTTTAAATTGATTTTTGTGTTTGCCTTTTTTCCTCTGTTGTGTTTTTTCTTTGTTCTTGTTTTTGTTTTTGCTTTTTAAAAGCTTGTACCTTGCCAGGGTTTTGCAGTGTGCTTTGTCATCTCACAAAGCCAGACCCTCCTGGGCTGTATCGTGCTGATCATTACGGCTGTGATCAGCAAGGACAGTGAACAATAGACGACATGCTGCTCTCTGTTCATTGTCATTGCATGTGAGTCAAAATGATTGTTTTGTTTTTTTCTCATGCTGTCTGAGTTCATTCATGCTTGATTACCCTTTATGGTTTTGACCTTTAGCCTTAGAAAGTGACAATGAAAAGGAAAAACTCACAAGCAAATCACCAAAAAAATGCAAATCATCAATGAAGTAACTTTTTTTTTAAAACCAAATCTATAGGAAGCCAAATGTGCCTGCATGACCTTGGGAAACTATCAGTCCATCTTGTTTGAGTAGCTGTCAGCTGTATTTCTTTCACTCCAGACAGGCATTAGACTGCAAGCTGAAATGCTTCAGAGGTGCTTTCCATCACATGTGGACTTACCCCTTCTTTTATGAAACATTCCAGCTTGATATACAGGCATGAGGGGAGAAGTGGCCTCTTGCCTGCTGTGTGGGCAGAGGCTGTGGGGCTGCCTGGGACTGTCCTCTGTGGCTCCCTGCTCTGAGTCAGGGCTGGAGGGGTTGGAGGGCAGTAATGACCCATAGCACAGACTTCATAGGATTCAAATTCCTGTCTATTTACAAAAAAAATTAAGATCTGTATGATAACGGCATGTGAGCAGCCAGTGCTCTCTGCGTCTCCAAGGGCTGTTGCTGCAGGCACCTTTGCCTGAAGAGCTCCTCGGGGAAATGTGCAGCCAGCTGATCTTGGCAGTGTGTGTGCCCCCTCCCTGGGACTCTCACTTCCCAGCACTACCAACTGTCTGTGCTTTCTCCATCCTCTTGAGCCCTGTTTATGAGTGATCCCTCTCTCATGGAGGTCAGGTCACCCTGTTATCATACGGTGCTATGCAGACAGGAGAGCTTCGTTTTGAACAGGCCAGTTATGTGGCTGAATCCAGTCAGAGATGTTAGAACAATGCCTTTGAGCTCATTTAGCTTGCTTTTAATACCTGAGCTGTATCAATGCTTGCCTGGATATTTCTGCACAGTGCTGCTTTCTGCTGTGTGGACTTTGTACTGACAAGCACAAGGTCATTTTGTCAGAGAGCAACAAGATATGTTTGTCCCTGCAGGACTACGCTTGTATGAGGAAGATGAGCATTAACAGATCCAGACATTTGAGAGCATGCTTCAGCTCTGCATTTGGCATGGGGCATGAGGGCAATGGGTACTGCTGTCCCTGGGAAGCCCTTGTGGGTACCAGCTCTGCAGCAGGGCCTGGACCGAAGCAGTGCAATGCCCCATGCCATATGTAACAAACATGTTTGGGGGTGGCAAGAGGCCACCTGATGGTTTTCACTGTTTCCCTCTCTGTTTGTAAGCACTTGTGGACACATTTACCTGCCCTGGGAAGCAGGCTGTAATGCTGCCTGCATGTCCAGGCATATTCCTTTGCTGAACTACTTTTCCCTCTGAAAAAAATTGTGAACTGCACTGTCTCTTTAGTTTTCCACAGGAATGTTGTGAGGGGGAAAATGGATACTGGAATGGAAATGTGTCAACTGTGTGCTAGCTGTAGGAAGAGTGAGAGATCTGAGTGTATGTGTGTGAACTTCGAAATACTGGAAAAAAACCCTGTGGTGCACCTGGCTTTCAAAGTAAATTCTGATAGTATTAGGCTGATGCAGAACTGAGCACAGTTGAAAGGGCTCACTTCTTATCCTGGGAGGAGAGCTTTTGGATGTGTGAGTTTAACTGGACCAGCCTCGTGATGAAGCTGTGAACATTTGTGCCTAGCCCTTGGTCAACTCAGCCTTCACGGTTAGAAAGGGCTGAAGTTAGAGATGGCCTCTCTGGAGACATCACCATCTTAGAGAGGCTTATGCTGTCTGCAGAATAGCACTGCTCCCTTTCCTTGTTAATCTCTCTTTGCTGGAGCAGTAGTGAAACCTTAACTTGACAGATGTTACTCTGAAACAGAAAGAGACCCACCAGCTGCTCAGTGCTTCCTGTAGTTGTGTTTATCCATTCCTGAGGACCCAATATTGTTTGGATGCAGCATTAATAACTTGTACCTGTTTGCCTTAGGACCCAGCATCCTAGTACCACCCCTCTGTGACTAGAATCAGAGCGTGAACTAAGAGGGAGAGCTGTAGACAACTATTGTTGCATTGCAACAACTTCCAGGCAAGTCACACAGCCAGGAAACACATCTGCTTCTGCTTGTTGGAGGGTCACTCTCAATGAAATAACCTAATATCTGAGATACTGACTTCTCTGATGGAGAAAGAACCACAGCGTGGTTGTTACACTGCCCAAGAAAGTAATCTGTCCCCTTGCTCACTGTAGAAAGTAAAAGCACACAAAGGGCTGGGCTGGTGTCCAATCACTGTTGAAGGGCTGGGGTTGTGCTCTCTGGTGCTCAGGGCCCAGCACAGTCCTGTTTCAGACAGTAGGCAGTGAAGTTACAATGAAATAAGGGTGGCAATGAACACAGAGTAGAAAACTTGCTGAAGTAAGGCACTGCTGTCTGAATGTGTTGGCAATGGTGTTGGCCTCTGGAAAATGCTGTCTTTTCCTTGAGTCTCTCTGTAAGCTTGTGACACGGAGACAACTGCCTTATCACTTGCCTCTCCCCCTGCTCCAATAAGGTAAAGCTATCTTTACTTTCAAAGATGGCCAAATTGATACATATATAACAAAACTGTGACTATTTTCAGCTTGTGCTTATATCTACAATCTTCTGTTTCAAATGCCAAAAGGAGCTTGTCTACCTTTTCTGATCTGTACAGCTTAGTCTAATAAAAGATACCACCATTACTGCAATTCTTTACTGAAAACCTCATTCATCTGAATTCCACTAGGGCTGAGCCTTGTTCTTTCTTCTTTTGGGTCACTGCTAAAGTAAGGTCTTTATTTGAGCAGTGTCCATTGAAATGAAAAAAAATTAGTCAAGCACAACCTGCTGCAAAGCACTTAACTCATCGGCAGTTTGAAATGATGGGTCTGCAGCCCTCTCAGTTCTCATGCTCACGGCTTGGTAGCAATGCATTGACAGCCTGAACAATCAGTATGAGCCTTGAATGTTCCTTTAGAAAAATCCATTGCAGCTGAAGTGACTTTGGTCTGATGTGTTAAACCACTTGCTGCCCTGCTATGTGTCACAAGTTGGGAATTTCTGAGAGTCGAACAGTAAAATGTAGACTAGATGAGATGATAGCTTTGTGTGAATGTGGGTGTGTGCACAAATACACTTAATCACAAAGAAGGAAGCAAAAATTGACAGGGAAAATAGATTTTCATTCTCCACTGTGTAGCCATAGCACGTATTATGTGTTACACACACTGTCTGGCACTTGAGAACAGCAAAGATGACAGCTGGTTTAGGACCTTGGCTGCAAAAGGAGCCCAGGGCTCTGCTCAGACCCCTGTTCCAGCCTGTGGGCTCACAGCTGCCTGGATCTCAGAAAACTGCAGCCAGTAGCTAAAATGTCACAGATAATGGGATCAACCTACAGGATGCTATTTCCTAAGCTGTGCGTCATTGCATCTGCACAGACAGTTGAGCATTACACCACCTCTGGTTTGGAAGTTTGGAAGTTCTCTTTCACACTGGCATAGCATTGCATCTAAGCCAGCAAGCTGCTCCACAGGCCTGTTCTCTAATGGGCTGTGCTGCATTTTGGTGACTGCAGCTGGCTTATGTTTGTCTTTCCAGCAAACACTACAGAGGCATTCAGATCTGTCTGCACATGTTGGAGTAGATGGACATGCCCTATGGCTGTGGCTGAGCATGAGACTGTCTTTTCCCTATAAGCCTTGTTTTGTCATATTAGAAATATATCCTTTCTCACATGGAGCTCTGCTTCATTCTTTTAGCTTAAGATAAAATCTGGTTTTGGGGTAGGCTAGCTGGGAGTCCCTCGAGCTGTAGATCCAGTTTCTCTGCTTGATCTCTTCTTCATGTCCTGTGCAAGTCTCTAAATGAAATTACAGTATACTTAACACTACACTAACACAAGGTTTCCTAAATAAGTAAACCTGAAGAAATGTTTACCTCTGCCCAAATGGTACTGGGATTATGAAGCAGTTCTTGTAATACCTTGTTTCTGGGTTTACTTTCAGTGAATCCACAGAGCTTTTTTAAATTCCGGTTTCATAACGTTTCTCCCTCTTCAGAGTCTCAGCACTGCAGCTCCAGGAGGGCTGGCTGGGCGTGATCTGCCACTGCCTGCAACAGTGGGTGCTGCTATATAAGCTATAGAAGGCTTTTCACAGGTTGCTTATGGTAAACTTTGGGGGTATATTAAAATAGGAATCAATGGATTTAAAGTTGTAGGGTGCTGTGGTGTATGGTCTGACTGGTGTTGGGAGTCATGTGTTGGATGAATCCTCGTTGGTGGCTAGAAACTGGAAGGCATGATGAATGCTCCATGTCCTTACAGAAACCTTCCCAGGCAGCTTCTGAAGCATTTGCTCCAATACATAGCTGCTAAATGGGATCCTTGAACCTGGCTACCCTGAGTGCATATCCAAACAGAAACAAATATGTCCTCTCTGTGGTTTTTCTCAGTTTCCCAGGGCTGAGTAAGCTCCATGGCTGCAGTTTACAACTTGTAACATTTCCTTTGCCAGTGAAATACAGCTGCCTCTGGCGAGTTTGTTTCACATGCACAACAGAAGTGTGAGTGGTAGAGTTAAAGTGCTGCTTTCTTTTGATTTTGTATTTGTAAACTTCTGCTGTATTTGTGGATGTTACAATCTATGGCATTATGGTATCTATTTTCTGACATTACACTTTGACACTGCAGTGTAATGCATGTAAGGCATCATTCAGGCAAGTGATGCTAGCAAACTATGAGTGTAAACTGGTCATCAGTCTGTCAGTGCAGAAACACTGGTGATGGTTTCCAACCAGCTCCTGAATGAAAAGTATTGTACCTTTCAAAGGCGAAAGCCTCAGACCAGCACTTTGTTGAGTTTAGTAGCTGAAGATGAATAAACCCACAGCTAAAGGAATGGCATTGTTTTCTTAATTCACTACTTTGTGTGTAAGGAATGCCCAGAACATTGAAAGAGCACCAGCTCAGGGAGCATTTTAATGAGGAAAACTCAAGAGCCATTATATTCAGAGTGGCAATGAAGGATAAATTTAAACTCAGATCGCAGTGGAAAAGTCCAACATGAAAGCCAAGGTGTGAATGCTTAGAGGGAATTTTGCTGGGAACACATTATTTCCACTCTCCTACAGATAAGATGGTTGAATGGGCTACAAGCAGTCAGTTCTTCAGTTACACCCTCCTGTTTTAATATCCTCAACTCTTGTGGTTTCTTTTCCCCTCTTCAGTGTATTACTGGAGGGACCAGTTTTGCCTACTTGGTTGCCTGAGTAGGATGTTTACTTTGCCTGTAAAGGATGTTTACATTGCCTTCTTTTCGCTGAGATGGAGGAAACTACACATCTCTTTAATTTGTAGGACATTTGTCCTCTCTTAGCAAGTTGTCCCTGCAGCAGGATCTTTTATGAAGCAGCATATGTGCAAGCACACTTCATGTATGGGAAGAGACTCTGCAGGATCTAAATGCGAAGCCATGGCAAAGCTGCGATTGTGACACACATGGCACAGAATAACTTTGTGTACATAAGAGTGATCCTTTCTCCATGACAAAATACTGTTCCTTGAGAAGAAATTTCCTGCAGTTTTGTATCCTACAAGGTTAGAAGATAATTTATTCAACAGTGTGTGTAAATACTCTCTGGGAAGGCAGAACATCAAAGCTTCACAGACTCAAACAGTAACAACATTGTGATCACCTTCCCTGGCTGCTGTAAAGGAGGGGCTGTGTTTATCCAGTGGTTCCTGATTTGGGCCTGTATCTTCTGGCTGGACTGTGCAGTGTCACCACGTGTCAGTGCACCACCATGAGAAGTCTCAAAATGGCAGCAGAAATGCCAGCTCAGTTGCTTTCTGCTTGTTGCATTTATTTCAGCGTTAAAGGTGCCCAATGCTTTGGCATGACCTTTTCTGAGTTGCACTTGGTGTTTGGATTTCCAGCTTTGCCCAGAAGCTGGGGGAGAGACAGAGAAATGAAGCCTTGGTGAGTCATTAGACTTGAGATTGAAAGGGAAAGTAGGCATGTCTTTTCTGGCCATGGTCAGCCCATGGGGTGAAGCCAGCTCCTCAGAGTGAGGAGGAAAGTGCCTACTGGCTGTGCAGACAACTTCACACCAGAAATGATGAAAGAGGAGCTGCTTCCTCCCAGCTAACAGGGGTATGCTTAGAGGAGAATGTCCTGCTCCAAAGCAGACCAAACACAGGACAGGTCATTGGCAGGATCTATTCAAACATCTCATTTCACTCTGGTGTGGTTTTTCTTCACTAAAGTAGTGTTTGCCATTTTCACTCTGTCAAGACACAGAAAGGCTGAGTCTTGGCATCCCTTCTGCTGGGGCCTGTCAGCATAGCCTCACACTGCCCAGCTGCTGACTGGTTGAGTGCTCCTCTTCCCTGAGCTGGCAAGTCACTAACTAAATACCAAAGCAGTTTGGAAGGAGATCT
>NW_008653334.1:20431-26150 GCF_000695815.1 Acanthisitta chloris | reverse complement strand
TGCTTATGCTGATCTTGCAGCCTACTAGTTTCTCTGTACAGAGAGGATGTGTTTTGACATCTTGCTTTTGATTTTTCTGGTGGTGTGACAATCCCAGAGGGTCCCACCACTGGTCATGTCTGCTGTGGCTTAATGTTTTGCATGGTCATGGGTTGAATTTTGTTCTCTGTCCTTATCTGCTTAAGTTTGAAGTGCGTAGGAGGCTCCAGCCTGCAAACGAGCAGTGGTTTGTACTAACAGCCACTCATGTTGTTTGTACTGACAGCAAGGGAATGCTAAATAACATCTATGTGCACTTCTGTAGAACTATTAGATCTACCATGGGTTAAAATATCTTGCTGAGCATATTTAAAGTTATATCAGACCAGTTCCTACTCAGAAGTATGAATGAGTCCTACGGTGGCATTTGCCCAGGGCTGCTGCTCTTTGAGCCTTTGCAATGTAAAGTGAAGGCTGCAGGCAGCCCCTTTGGCATCATGTTTGTTCCAGCTCTTCCTTCTGCTATTGATTTTAAGTCTTTACACTTAATTGGTCCTATCAGAGTCTGCATCCTTCTGCAGTTATAGTAGGACCCTTCAATTGCTTAAACAGGGCAGACTGATGTTGAGGGAGTGGACTTGCTAAATGATAAAATAATGGCACATTTCAGAGCAGATCAAAGAACAGGACACTTCCTGTTACAAATATTGGAATGTGTTTTCAGGCAAAGCACAGGAGACAGTGGCTGTGCAGTGGAGACACACATCACTTGAACTTGACCTGGGTGCTGGGAGGGTCTGGAAGTTGTGTGTCTGCAATATCTCTAAACACATGCAAAACAGGGATGAGCTGAAAGGAGGAATAGTATGTGTCTTTAATAGCAAAGGCCCTTGGAGTCCATTGCTGTTACTTAATGACCTAAGAAAAGTACAAACACCTTTTTAAACACAATCTAGACTGAACAAAAAAAAAAAGGAAAAATCAAAAAGAAGTGCTGAGGGATGATACAGGAATGATCGGCTGGTGTGGTAAGATTTTGTGGCTGGGTGGTCTCTGTCTTGCAGACTAAAAATCTGCACGTGTTGTTCAAAAGACTCTCTTGCCCTGTCTTCACATTTTCCATTGTTTCTGTCTGCAATTTCCACCTTCCCTCTCCACTTGTTGTATGTATGTTCCTTGCAAGAGAACTTAAATGGATTGAAATACTCTCTGCCTCTAGCTAACTCTTAGTTGCCCTAATTGCTACTGGAGAGCCAGACATGGAAATTTTAAAACAGTTGTGAAGAAAAGTGGTTGAAGAAAAAACACTCTTCTGAGGCTGAAGTGCCTTCTGGGGAGAACTGGCTGGATAAAACAGATGGGATAACAATGCGGCTTGTGTGTTTTACTTCTGGTAGTGTTGCTGTTTTCTTTTGACTGCTTATGAGACATGTTTATTTTGGGACTTTACCCTTAGGGGACATAGAGTGGTCATTACACCTAGAGAAGAGAAGCCTTAATTCTGAGACATACATACTCACCCCTGTACTGCAAGGGAGATCTGGGTGATTCCTCAGAGTAGTTTTTCCTTGTTCTGACAACAAAATTGTCTTCCTTGCAGGAGGTGCATTGGTGGCTTTTTTGTTTTTCCTGACTAAATACACTTAATAAACTGTTTTTTTCAATATTTCTTTAGGCAAGCATGTCTTCTTGGAACACTGCAGTATCTAGATTTCACATCTCTAAGGCTAGGTTTATTTATGCTCTTACCTGGAAAGAGGAAAAACCATGATAACTTCTGCAGTACCTATGTCATGTAGTGGAGAATGAAATTTTAAAATTGAATGCCCCTGAAACTGAAGCCAGCAGAGATGGGAGAAGTGAATCAGCCAGCTAGCATGATGTTGACAGAGTTAGCTTCAGTGACCTGAAATGAAGAAATTCACCCTGAGTTAGCTAGGTTTGGGTATTAATCAGGGATGTGTCTTGCTGGTAAGAGAGGGGCAGGTCAAAATTATAATAAAGACTACATTTTTCTCAATGCTTAGAACAAATGTTTTCCAGCACTTTACCTCACACATTCAAACATGGTCATGTTAAAATCTATACAGAATGCCTGAGGAATGAGAGAAGTGGAATATTTTTCCTAGAGCTGTACATAGATACCAATTTAGAACTTTTCAGGATTAAAAAAAAAGGAAATTACTAAAAAAGAAAAGGGAGAGGAATGATAGAAAGTTGCGGGCATTTGAAGAATCCACAGCTGGCAATTTATTCCATTACTCTGTAGGCAGTATGCATAAAGAAAAACCAATCTGGATGTAATGATATCTCTGTTCAGCCATTATAAGGATGGAGACTACAAGTAATATTAGCAATTTACTACCAGACATGTGGTGAGCAAATTAAGCCCTAGCTCTTTCTTATATCTTCAATTTGTTGTCATTCTATGGCTACTGCAATTTGGGGTTACTGACGGAATATAAAGTTGCTTCAATCTATTAATTTTCTGTTTAAATAATACAGTCATGACGCATCTCTGCGGAAGCTTGTATGCCAGTGTTTGTTAAATATATCAGAAATGAAGATAAAAACCTGCACCGTATGTTTGAATGTCCTGTTTATTTGGCTGAGTCCAGGCAGGCAGATGACCAGGAGGGAAAGATGTTTACTCCTATTAGAGAAAGTGAAAGTACTGGGTTTTATTTAGCACATGAGTATTTTACGGTAAAAGTATCAGATGTCTGTGGCATAATCAGCTGTTCTTCCTCATGTAACACCTCCACAAGAACAAAACACTCAAGCTCTAAATTCCCTGAAATGTGAAGTTTATTTCATGTTTTATTAGGATGCAGATTCTTCTTTTTATCTTTAGTAGAAAAAACCCTCATTTTAATAAGAATATGCTTTTTAAAAAACTGTCTGTTTCTTTGTCAAGATACCCTAGAAAAGACTATAATTGTTGCAGAAAAAATAATACTGTGCTCTGGAGGTTTGTCTGACTGATAGATGTGGCTAGAAATGAGACTACAGCACCCTGGGAACTGTAAGGCACAGGAGAAAGCTATAACGAGGCACTCATGCATGCTAGAGTGTGTAATTATTCTGTATGAATACAGCTAAAGGATTTAATTAGTATATAGGAGGCAGCATAGCAGTGCAGTCTGCCTGATGCCTATTGATTTTTAATAAGCCCAGAATAATGAATTGTCTTCAGGAAAATATTATCATAAATTTATTTCCTGTGAAGAATTGAGGAATTAAAACAGTGTGGCCCTAGGGCTTTCATTTTAACTGGTTTTAACTCCCTCAAGAAAGAATCCCTTTTGACTTTTTCTATTTATGGCACTTTTTCTTCTTTTTTTTTTTTTTTTTTTTTTTAGAGTTTCATTGTTATGAACACTCAATATTTTCTCAGACACTCCTCAATTGGCCCTTTTTAAGTCAGTTGTGCCTGTGGATCTTTTCTGCTGTGGATGCAAAAGTGTATATTATGCTGCTCTTTTCTGGGAAAGTGCCTCCTCCTTTCCCAGGAAGCTAGAGTACAGCTCTGGTTTTGTATTGGTTCAGCCTCATCCCAAAGGTGTGTAAATGCTGGAAGAGAGGAGGAGCTGGTCTGAATTGACTCTTAATGCCCACAGCAGTGGGATTCGGTAGTCCCTTGGGGCTGTTCCAGTTTGGGTGTCATGGGAAGCATTGGATCCTTTGAAGGCAGTAAATATTTTGTCCCTGAAATCTGGTTTCCGGTAGAAAAGCTGTCATGTTTTGCCAGAGGAACTTGGGAAATGCTCTGACGTTCTCCATATCAGCTCTCAACAGCAGCAAGACAAGGCTGTGTAAAATCATTTGCACCAAGATAGAAAAAGAATTAGGTATACCGTAGGAGTCTGAATCTATTCAGGAACAAAACCTCTGACCATTTCATAGTGAGAGCAACAGCCACAGGAAAAAATTCTTTGTGAAGGTGAAATGCTTTGAGATTTTTCAGGGCTTTCTTAAGGGGTAGGGAAATTCATTTGAACACCAAGAGAAAAAGAGAGTAGATAATGTGGTTTGCAGAGGACAGAGCAAGAAGTATTAGCACTCCTGCACGGCAACAAAATGCCTGGGGATGTATAGGTGGGGGATTTTAAGGGATTGATAGAACAAGTATGTGCCAGGAGTGTCATCAGCATCCTGCCCTGGGCAAGTAGAAAGACAAGATAATCCCCTGCAATCCCTCCCAGACTGTTACTGTGTCATCATAGGGTGGGTGGGCACAGGGTGGGAGGGAATCCTCTAGTTGGGGCTGTTGGGGAGTGCAGGAGTGACTCAGAATCACCTCCTTCCTGCTGTGGGGTTCAGTGCTCCATCAACCTGTGCAGGATCTGCCAGTCCCATCCTGCAGTTATAGGTCCTCTCTGAGGCTTCCTTAAAGACTGAGGGACTCCCATGAGCTTTCTGCTGGGGGGGAAATGCAGCACAAGGGCCATCCTTCATGTTGCTGGTGAGGAACATGCACCTTGAGGCTGTGAGTGTGGAAATTCTGCAAACAAAGGATGTCCAAGAGCAGAGGGGAGGGAAGGGAACTACAGGGGGAAGAAGATTGTAGCTGTTGTACTACATTTGCTGCTGTTTTGAACACTTCTGTTGAACAGGCTTGGTGAAGGGGAGGTGCTGGTGAATAGGCTTTCAGCAGTGATGGGGCTGGGGAGATACTGGTGCTCTGTTGCTGCCTTGCAGGGTCTTAGTCCAGATCCTCCATGTCTCTGTATGGCGTTTTCTAGCTTTGTTCCTTATGAAGACAATGAAAATTAAAAAATATTAAAATATTTTTATTTTCAAGCACATAAACTTTGTTTACCTCTGTGGAAAAAAAGGCAGCTTGACACTCCATGTGCTTTGTTAAAAATTTTGTCATTTACTACTGTTTGACATTCATGGATTGTTGTGTGAAACACTGTTGCCTTTGAGGAAACAACTCACAGATGCCCTCAGTGTCTAAAACTCCTCCTCTGAGCTATTCAGAGACTAATGTGCAGGTAAACCTGTGAAACAGAGGATCAATTTGTGAAATAATTCACTGAAATAATCCCCATGAAAGACATTGAGTACTGAGTAATTTTTCATGGCTGTCTTGATGCACCTGTTTTATTTTGTTAAGTGCCTGTTAACCTGAAAATTGGGTTTTGGCTCATACTTTTGACAGAAGGGAAGTCTGTGTAGTGTTACTTGGTTTGTGGCTGCTCTCATGCAGCTGCTCACAGTAACAGCAGAGTGTCCACTGTCTATAAATGCAGAAAGTTTTCATTCTTTTAAGCCTGAGTTTTTCCTATTCTCTTGTCTTCAGGAAACAGTCACAAATTAGCCTGACTGAAAACATAAGGTAATAATTTCTCATGAGGCTACCTGTCAGCTTGTCCAGCCAGGTAGCTGTATATCATATGTGGCTTTTAGCATTGCTTCTCTCTTACATGCTTTCCTAGGCAGCAGTTTGACGTGGTGTAACCTCTTAAAAGAGTCACAGCCTGTGAAAACTGATCTCATCCCCTGGGGAATAGTTTTGCTTTCCCTCCTGCTCCACCCAAGAGCTCCAGATGTGTGTGCCAGTGTGAAGTTGAACACTGGCTAATGTAAATTTTCCTGTTAAAGGATGGCATTATTTGTAGTTGGCATGCTCACTTTTAATCCAAATAAGCAAAAGGAAGCAATGGTCACAAGAAAATTTGGCTTACTTTCATGTGATGGATTCATCAAATCACCAACTCTGGATGGGCATAAG
>NW_008653334.1:8138-20403 GCF_000695815.1 Acanthisitta chloris | reverse complement strand
TGACTGTGCTCCTCTGGACTTGAGGAATTGCTGTCAAGGTGTTACTAACAGCTACGCTCAATAGCAAAGGTCCCTTCTGAAAGCAGTTCCCTGTTTGCTGCTGGAGATAAGACAGTTTTTTTAATGCTGAAATGCCACACGTGAGAACAGGAACATGTTGGGCCATTCTTGTCCTATAGGGAAGACACCACATTTGCAAAGACAACAGTTTAAACAGAACTTGCACAATAGATGCTAATTAGCTGCCCTAGAAAGCTTGGTTATGACAAAAGCTCATTCACCTTTGCCAGTCTGAGCAATGGGAGGTACCCAAGGAGTTTCTCCTTGGCTGCCACTGCACGAATCTTCATGGCACTCAGGTGATGTCATATGCACAGGGATGTTTCTCTATGTGCAACTCAGCTCTCTGCATTCAGCCAGGCCTCTGCCCATTGGGACTGTCTGCTCGCACTCTTGGATTCTTTCAGTGCTTCCAGGCTTTCTTTGCTTTCCTCTGTTTCTCTTGGCAGCACAGAAGTATATACAATTGTGTTTTGGCCCACTCTAAAAATCCTTTATTTGCAGTGGGTTCCCAGAAAAATACCCAAATCCTTAGTTTCGTTTGAGGGCTGTTTTTGCCTTTGGAATCTTGCTCACATCTCAAGTTGTCAGTGATTTGGGAAGTGATTGTTGTCAGGATTTGGGATCCTGATGCCTAAAGGACCTTGTTCTCCCTAGAGAGATGGAGGAAGGGTGATTAGAGGCCTCTCAGCTCTCTCAAGGTCTTTTTGACTTAATGGGTGGAAGAGAGCTTCAAGGTAGTTATTTTCTATCACAGAACAGGTATAATTGGATTCTCCAACTAATCTTGAATGAAATGTTAGATTAATTCCTGCTACCATATTTTCTCTGTTGCATCAAATATCCTGCATGGGCTCTGGTTGACTTTGCTCCAGAGAAAGCCTGGGCAAAGGAAATTAAATTTTGCTTGATTGGGTCTTTAAGCCCTGATCTGACCCTGGTTCACTTGACATTTCTTTGCAGTGCTTTGAGGACTCTCTAGACCTTCAAGCATGTAATGCAGTTGGCATGAGCTTGGGGGCCTGTTTTCTGATGTGAAGAGTACTTTCACCCAAGTCCAGCAGAGCACTTGCCTACTTATCCTGTTCTAAGATTACAAATAGTTTCACTGCAGTTGTTGGGACTATTGGCAGGCAATAAGCTGCAGGCATGAAAGGTTTTGTGTGGTTTGGGGACAATTGCTTCATGCAACTTGATGAATATTTTAAGTTTGGATTGAGTTTAGCAGGGTTTGGGATTTTTTTGACTGTTGCAATATTTCCTTGCAGTGGGAAAAAAAGTAGATTTGTCAGTTACAACCTATTAGTACAGCAGTCAACACTTGTAGCAAAATTTGCAAACTAACACCGGACAGTTATTATTCTGGAAGATGTCTGCACATTTAATAGATGATGAAAAAGAAAAGAACATAAAAGAAATCCTCTCAAGCTTGTCTTTTTTAGTCTTATAGTGGTTGAAAGTCCTTCTGACTGTTAATTGTGTTTAATTTAATCTAACTCACAGAAGGATGAAAGAAAACCCACCCATTCAAACTTGAGACACAGCCAGTCAGTATGGGCTCTGTTAAAGAAGAAATTGCTGTAGCACACAGTGAGAAGGAAAACAATTACTCCTTTTCTGTTTTGTTTATATACCAGAAATGTTATTTTAAAGTGCTAAACTAGTGATAACGATTCTGTTTGAACACCCCACACACTGGCGTGAACACTCTGAAGCAAGCTGGGAAAGCAAAAGAATTTGTTGCCTTTTGAGCACAAAACTGCAGGGATGAGCTAAGCTGTCAGCTCCAAATTTTGTGCACTTTTATTTAAGTATTTTTGAGCAAAGGACCATGAATTGAGTAAGAAAGTGAACGTGAAAGACAATTACATATCACTAATTTTAAGATGGTTTCTCTTTTTGTTAGGCTCTATGTCCCATTGCTCTTTATTTAATTTGCTTTTTGTTTAGAGAGACTTGTGCTTTTATATCTTTAAGCCAATTCTGAAGACCATGTCTCTAGTTTTGGGCAGACCCAATATCTTAGTAAAACATGTAACACTGTGTACTCAGGAGCCACCTGAAGTCAGTTGTAAAACTCTACTTTTAAATTACAAATCATGTGCCACATTCATTATGAAGTTCATACTAAAGCTCTCAATTCTCCCTTCCCTTTCTGTTTTAAATATTAGAGGGCACTTGAATGAAATACTCTTGCCCATTTTTGTTCATGTTCCCATAAGCTGAGTAGTAATGATTTTAGCTATAAAATAAGATATTACAACCCATACAGGATTAATAGCTATTTTGATAATCAAGTCATCAAACCCCAAAAGTATAATGAAGGATTTAAAAAAGCTATATCTATTTCTATAAAAGTGACAAATGCATGCAATATTTTTGTTTTCTAGTCAGTGTATAAGAACATGGAGTGGACAATAACTGTCACAGTGTGCTCAGTGGTACTACTGGTAGGTGTGACCCTGTTTGTGTCTCAGCTTGAGTGAAATAATTTAAAACTGTAAAGGGAATTAGTGTACTCCTTGCCAGCAAAGCTGAAATTGTATGTGGAAATAGTTTGCCTTTGGAAAACTTTGACAAGGACTTTGATCTTGCTTCATGGACAAAAATAATCTCAGGAAAGCCTTGTGAGTTAGGAGCATTAATTCCTTTTTATAGGCTGAGACCAAGTTTTATAATGAGCACTTCTTCACAATAGTCATACAGTGTTTCATTTTTTTAATCCATAGAGATTCTGAAAGATTTCTGGAAAACTGTGTAATGGTTTAGATGAGAAGTCTGTTTTGTCTCGTCCAGCAGGGAGTATGCTTATCAATGTGGCTCTTAAACTGCAAATTTTCTAGGGAGCGCTCCATGTACAAGCTGATGATCTTGATCCATAAAAGCAGGCTGTTAGACATGACTTATAAACCTGTCTGTGATTCTTATGCGTTCTTCAGTTTTGAATAAACGAGCTGTCCAATGAGCTAGATAGGCCCCATCTGTTCTTTTATCTACATGGTGTCAACCCTGTGACAGGTAGTTGTATTGCACGTGGTGGACAACAGGTCAGTCCTACAGGGTTCATGAATAAATGTTATAGGAGCAGATTCTAATGACAAAGACTGTGTTTATTAATGTGAATATGTACCTTCTGCTTTTAGTTCATTTTCTGGGAAAATTACCACAATGTTATAAAAAATAATTTCCCCCATGTGCATGTAGTGTGTTGATTAACAGGTTTAATGACTTTCAGTGTTGTTGTAGCCTTTTAAAGTCTTATCTGTCTTCCTGGCTTTTGTGCTCTTTCTAGTAATTTAGAAAATCCTGAAAGGAAGACAAAACAAGGGCTTTGGGGACAGTGAAGTGAGACTGCTGATTAGTCCTAAGGAAGCTACAAAGTAGATAAGCAGACTGGCTCAGGCCTGTAGTCGGACAAAGATAAATCATTTAAAACAATCATTCATTCAGGGGTGCAAAACATATGCCTGGAAGATGTATGAAATTTATAAAAAACATGCTCAGGATCATTTGTATTAATAAATAACACAACTGAAACTTGCCTGGATGGCTTCAGTTTATAGTTTGCTCTTGAAAATGGAGAGTTCACTGAACTATGAAGTTCTGAAAAGAGTTTTTTAATCTCCTTCCATCCCTTTCCTTTCTGTAAGTAGGATTTAATTTTCTTTTTGAATAGCCTAACCAATATTTTTGTTTCCAGATAAATGAGCTGCCAAGAGTGGGAGATGATGATGTTTCTTTTCCACAGTGCGCATGTGCTTTTCAGCATGTCAATCTGTGCTTATCCACATCAATAATGTAGTGAGTTTGTGGGTCTTTTTCCTCCTCAAACCACATTTCCAGTTCATCCACTGTGGTTAGGGGACAGGCACATTTTTCAAATATTCTTGCTGATATTTTGCCTCCTCTCCCTGAGTGAGAGTGCAGAAAGTGCCAAGTGTCTTTCTCTGCAAATCTGGCTCAAGCAGTAAAATGGGCAATGTCAGTATCTCTCAAGTTACCTTTCAAAATGCACATCAGCAGGATTTTGCGTAAGGATTTTCCTTTGAATTTTAGGAGCAAGTAGAAAGCACAATTTCATCCCATCCACTGAGGCAGAATCTTTACGTAACAGAAGACTTTTGCAATCCTTTAAAAATCAAGTCTTGAGTAGAAACTAGATTATTTAATTTTTGAAAGGCATTAAAATTTGCCAAATGTGAGTCCTTCCCTTCCCCTATCAACCCCTAATAATGTAGGCAGATGGATTTTTCTTACTACAAGCTGATCTCCTTACCTCTTGTGCCCCTCACAAAGGTCCTAAAACCAGACAGCAGATAAATGCCTTAAAAAATCAAAAATTACTCAACTATCAACTGGAAGGAAAACATATGTGCCATCAGTGACCTTTATTTGCTGTCTACCAAAGATGAATTGTGTATTTTTTTCCCCTGCCTTGATGATGAATACAATGTCAGCTATTAAATCTTCCATTGCAGACAGAGCTGTGTTTTGTGCAAAAGTACCTGCCTTGGACAAGCTTTAATATATATGTTTTCTGAGGGAATGATCACCTTCACTGAAGTGTATCTTTGAAAAGATGGCACTTCCACCTCTTCATAACTCACTGCAATGCCTCCAGTGATGTTAGATCTGTCCTGCCTTTATTTGAAAAAGATAGTACTTCTGAGAAAAGTATTAGATGTGCTTAATCACTACCTGTGTTTTTTTTCATAAGCATTGCTCATCACATATATTAGACCAGGCAAATTATGTTTATGCTGACTGTTGCAGCAACAGCATCCAGTGGGCAACATTTTGATGATCTGCACATATGCACATGTGCATGCCCAGATCAGAGCATGTCACTCAGCACTGCTTTCATCAACAGCAGAGGAAAACAAGGGAATGTGGTCAAGTATGAGTAGTGCTTTAGGTGTCTAAATTCCTGGTGAGTGAATCTTGTTCTGCATGTCACTATTACGACATATAGTTACACTGGGAATATTGGATTGTTCCCACAAGGATGCAGTTCACTGAAACACTTTTACAGTTTGATTTTAGAGTGTTGTTATCACTCCACTATGAGAAAACCTTCTCATACGTAAGGTTGCAGCAAAAATATAGTTACACTTATGATGTTCTTCACTGTTTGAGTCATATCACTGGATATAGTGTGTAACCCAAGTGGGACCTGACTCTAGGGATGGGTGGAGCAGGCTGTCACAGGCAGCAGTGCTGCCTGCATCACTGAGACACTGTCATGCACCCTGATTTGTGCAAGCCAGACAGGAGTGTAGGTGAGCAGACATGATTCTGCAGATGTGGTAATGCAGGCAGTCTGACCCTTTCTTCCCAGGTTTTCCCCATGTCCTACTTCCCAACCTATTGCTCCTGTCCCTACCCTATTCCCAAAGTCAAACCCTTGCCTCATCATGGGGGTTGCAAAACTGAGTTTTGCTGGCAGCAAGCACCTGAATAAGTTTTTTTGAGACAAAAAACAGTTTTAAAACTGTTTCCTTCCTGGTGCTATTTCTTAATATTTTTCTGTTCTCCAGTATGTGTGCACTTACTTGCAAAGCCTGGGATTTAGGACACTTCTCAGATAAATCCAGGGCAGCTGAGAAAGCTGCTGTTCCTTTAAGAGTTGTTGTTGCTCTGATTCACTTTATAAAGACCATAGTTGATTTGTACATAACTGTTTTCAGATGGCTATCTGGACCTATTCAAATACTTACAAATGCAGTTCAGTGCCTTTTCATCAGATAGAGGTTGTAGGGTAGTAGAAAGCAGGCCAAAAAAGCTCCCTCTTTTGCTCTGAATATGAATCAGAGCCTCTGTAAGCAAACAGATGTCCTCCTGCTGATAAAAGTGAGGCTACTCGAGCTGGATAGGGAGAAATGGCACTTGACTTACAGCACTTTTTCCTCTCTTTGAGCTTGGGTTTTATTCACTTGGGTTTTTTAGGTCAAAAGAACTCCAAGCCTTAAATAAGTCCACAGACTCTTCTTACATAGTGTTGTCCTCATGTTTTGCTTTTTTTTTTTTTTAATCTGACAGCTAAACAAGAGTGATGTTACCAGTTTTCAGTTTTTTTCTTATGTGCAGTTTTCCTCATTTTACTTTCCTGACAGTGCAGGTACATTTTTGAGGAAGATTTGTTGGAAGGATCCTTACTGTATTGCAAACAAACCAGATGTAGTTCAGGAATCACTGCTAGAGAGATGCTGGCATGGCTGATCACACACCGAACTTTTTTTGCAGCAGCCTGGGATGAATGAATCTCAGTCAGTCAGTGGGTTGCAGTGTATTTACACAGTGTATCCACATTTAACAGTGTACATATGAACAACTGTGGTGTGAGAAGAGGGAAAGCAACTTGATTTAGAGAATAAATTGTATGTTGTGTTCTTCCTCTACTTTCAAGCTGAGAAACAGGAGGCAGATTGAATGCAGATACAATTTCCTCCCCCATCCTATTTCTTTCTTTCTCCTATGATACCTTGGCTTCTCTTTCATGTGCTTTCTTCAGCTTGTAATTTCATTCGTATGTGGTTGGAAATATTGTATAGCTCACTAGAGGGAGGGAATTCATTGTGCAGTGTGTTGGGAAGAGCGAGGAGGAGAAAAGGATGAAGAAAAAAGACTTATTTAAATCTCACCTGTACAAGAAGCTCCAGCTTTCTAAGCTGCTATGGTGGAGACATAAGGCGAAACAGATTGTTGTTGCTTTTTGCCATCTGCTCAGTATGCCACAGATAGCTTTTATCAGCAGGGGGCTATTATCACCAGTTAAAAACCATACTCTCATTAAATAGTCTCTCTGTCTCTCTCTAAAAAAAAGCAAAAGAAAGTATAACGAGGATAATTTTCACCATTTAAATACATTTGTATGTATTGTTTTCCTACTGGGGCCAATTCTGTGCCTGTGGAAGAGGCTCTGTCCCACCTCACACACTGGGTTGTCTGTCCATGACCGTGAAGGATTGTGAGACCTTCTCAGCAGAGTCTGTCCAGCCCACCCAGCCTGGACATGGCTCTTGCTTCTCTGTGCCAATGTGGCTCAGAGTGAGAAGTGTCCATGCTTGCCTGTACTGCTGCCACTATGTAATCCTCTAGGACTTTGTTTCTATCACTTCACTAACCTTCAATTTATGAGTGAGCTGTGCTGAGAACAACATACAGACACATTTCTGATCCCACGAGTTCTGGAGCTGAAGTTACCAAAAAGGAAATATCAAGATTTATGCAGCTGAAGTGTACACAAATCTGTTCCCCATTCCCTATTTTTATCACAACAGCTGCAGCAGTAACAGCAGCTGCGGCGATGCATCTCTCCCCAGGTACCTGTGTGCTACTTCCCATGAAATTTCCTCTTAACTTCCACCTGCTGCATCAGTGCCTGCCTTAATTTTGGAGAGACAGAAGTACTTAACTGCATGGTTTGGTAAGGCTGTGTATACATTCCCTGGGACAGTAAACTGCACTTGAATGTAGGTCTTCCTCCTGCTGCTTCACACTGCATCTCCTTGGGGCAGCACACTACAGGCCACGTCCAACAGCAACTCATTACACCAGGCTCTGACTCCATTTCAAATGAAACCATTTTTCCCTGCACCAAAAAGTTTTCTGTTTTACTTTAAAAACTCATATTCATCTTTGCATGAACTTTTTCAGATGTATTATCCCACCCTGAATTTTTAACCACATCCCTGTGCAAATCTCCCACTGATTTCTTGTTGCTTTCCATGTATGCACTCTAAACTAAGGATACCTGTACATTGGCCTGTGTACCTCATAGGAGGTAAGTTCTCTAAAGCAGCTACTGTTTCTTTTACCACGTTATCAGTGATGGGCTTATCCATTTTTGGGGAAATGTACAATTATAAGTGACATTTTTTGAATGAGAATTTTATTAACAATATACAGAAAGAAGGAAAGCTTGGCACTGGCTGAATTTTCTGACAGGACCCTCCAGAGATTAACTGTTCTCAGTACTAGTTACATCCTCTTGCAGAATGGGGCGTGAAACAAAACAAAACAAAACAAAACAAAACAAAACAAAACAGAACATGCATGTTCATTGGTCCTTGTCCTAACAAAGCATGGAAAACACAAAATATTCCCTCTGTCTTTGTAAAGATCATTTATTTAATCTCTTGTACATGTAGAAGAGTATTCCTTCAGCTCTTCCCTTTAGGGGTGCCCAGGATTTCAGCCAATGCAGCAGAAATCAGTCTTCCATTTTTTTCTCTCTTTATGGTGACTGTATTTTAAAGAGTAGGAAGGATAAGAGTTAATGTTTTCTCCACAAAAGAGAGTTGAGGTTCTTGGGTGGATGGATGAGGCAGTTCATGATGATGTAATTCTGAGCATAAAGAAAAGGAAGTGCATGAGTATGAACAGCCAAAAATAGCATTTAGCTGGGAGAAGGTGGAATAGGTGATGGATATGTCGTGAATGATGAGACTAAATAAAAAGAATGAAGGGCTAAAGGAAAGTTGAAATGTTCTCATTTGTAGGCATTTTTAGAGAAGAGTGATAGCTGGCTTTATCTTACCTATGTGGACTGGACAACTAGAGACCATTTACATTGTTTGCAAAGGTTTTCTCTTAAATATTAACCCCAGCCTCTGTCGGTTTGAACATTCATCAAAGGACATTACATGATGCAGCTAAAGTGAATTTTTGTACTAGCTGAAATAACTTGAATGATTCAGTTCTCATAATAACATAGCTCCTGTCCCACTGGAACTGCTTTCCCTGCTAATTCAAACCATAATAAGTACTTTGTAGGGATTGTTTTTTGATTGGTCTCCTCTATTCCAGGGATGTCAGCATTGAGGATTAGTGAAGATTTATGAAAACACATCTTTATTAGAAACATATTTCTATGAGATAAGATTTCTAGAGATTTTACTCCCAGTTATTTTATGTTATGGATTGTCTTGGTGTCATTATTTATTACTAAATTTTTAAGAGACCAACATGATTTGCCAAATGTAATATGAATCCTAAATATATTGACATTAAAGTAAAGTAAGATTGGTGAGATTAAAAATTTGTCCAGTTTGCAGGATATCTGTACTGGATAACTCTCAAATTTCTTATTCCTGATCTTTATAAACATGGAAAACAAATACTTATTATTGTTAAACAGTGTAAGTAAATTGGTAAAGATCCTCTTTTGAGGAGGAGGAGGGTAAGGAGTCTAGAACACTGTAAGGTAGAGGGCAAAAGTCTTCTGGTTTTCTTTCTTGATTTTGAGAATTTCTGTAGGAGTCCAGTTACAAATGAGAGCAGCCTGAATGCTACTCTTGTGTTGGAACCATCTGGCACCAATGTACCGAGATGGAAGACAAGGATAATTTTGGAAAAGTGATGCCTTGGCCTTGGACTGATGTGGGATGTCTGAATGGGAAGCTTCCTCCTGTTTATGCAAACAGTGGTTCTGCCCATGATGGATATGGAAGTGATTTTGGGGCAACTGACTTGGAGAACAAGGACTTGGCTTTCACAGAGCAGATCTGGTTGATAGTTTTCTAGTTTTCAGTGAGAAAGTAGGTGGCTGATCTAAATATTTTCTTGTTAGTTTTCTGTTCATCTCGGCAGGCATGATTAATTTATAACATATGACTACCATAGTGGGAATGACACTTAAACAAATATTTCTCATTGTGAATATGGGCATTTGGTGTTGCAGGGCAAAATATTGACCCTGCTTTGAATAAATGACAATATCAAGGTCTTTTCCACCTTGAATCATTCTATGACTCTATGTATATTTTACATTGTAAACTCTAGAGCAAATAGTAATGCCATATCTGTTTTTCGGCTAAGCCAAGCATTTATTGGTTGCACCACTGTTTGCTGTGTCTGAAGAACTTCTAACCTTGACTGACCAGTCTTCATAATTTATTCTGATGATTTCCTCAAGGGTGCTACCAACATGTGAGCTGTACCTTTTTTCCTTATTTGTAGCTGCAAGTCCTGCAAGACAGACAGAATTAAAAATTAAAACATGCTCTGCCTTGTATCAGTACTGTCTTGGTCAAACTGTTCTTCCATTGCACATACTCCTGCTATTTCTCATCTTCTGCAAGGGTGCTACTATTAGTTAGGGACATGGGAGAGAGTTTCTCCACCCACTACCAAAAGGAATTTTCCAAAGTGGCACAATGTTTTTGTTTAGTGAATCTTGTTTTCATATTCTGTTAACAGAATGTATATTATACTACCAGTTTTAGTGGCTATCACGCTTACACATATTGAACTCTTATTTTGAGGCACATTAGATTTTTCCCCTGCATTACAGTCTGTTCTCTCTCTGATTTTATCTGTTTGATTCCATCAACAGATCCTTTTTAATGTTATGCTCTCTCTCAGTAGATACCAGAGGTGGTCAGACTATGCTAAACAAACTGAAATATAGCACTGTTCTCTCCTCTTATAAATGAACAGCAATGGCAAGAGCAGATTGCTCTTCCACTTCACACTCTTCCCAAATTCTATGATTAGCTATAATCATTTAAGATAGAAAAGACCCTAAAGATCATCAACTCCAGGAAATGCTGGGCTTTCTCCTGAGTCTCTGGGCTGTAATCATGGTTGCAGTGCTACTAAGCAGCTGGAGCAGTGTTTTGGGGCTCACCACTCAGGTTGTTTTAGGACAGGACTTTTGGGTTGAATGCACCAAACATTGGCTCTTTTTTCCACTGTCATGAAGAACATGTTTTTTACAATAATGTATTTATAAACCAGACTAGATTTTGTCTTCACATGAGACAATAAAATATTAATCCTGCCTCTGTGCTGCCAGAGTTGAATGTGGCTGTCAAAATCTTTAGGGCAGAGATGAGGAGAGGGCTGATGTGGACCCTACCTCTGAGGATGGAAACTAAACAGTTTGTCCTAATGTAGCTTTAGAAAAATTGCATCAGTCTAATGTCTTCTCTCTGTCTGGTCTGGTTCTGATGTGCCATCACATCTTCCTACTTCATCCAAACTGTAATGCCATCATGCTAAACCACATGGAGAACTGATGTTTACTGCAGCATCTTTGTTTCTGTGTAGTTTACATGGGTGGGGCCAGGTGTGCCTTGAAGCTTCCATCCTGCCCTGCCATTATGTCTCTGCACCTGAGCCTGTGTTTTAAAACACTTATCCAAAACTTCTTACAGTCTAAAGGCAGAGAAAGTAAAAGCACAGTTTTATTTGTGTTTTTTTTTGTTTTTGTTTTTTTTTTTTGTTTGTTTTGTGAACACCTGACAGGGTTGCTACTTATCCAAAATCCTGGAACTCTTTCAGGAATGGTACATTTTGTGTTTGTGCCCCAGGATAAGAGTTATGTTCTTTTTGGAAGGATTTCTCAGTTTTGGAGAGTGGAGATAATAAAATGGGAAGAGGAATTACTATCCATATAGCATTAACATGTAAATCCATATAAGCATACAATCTGCTCAACCAAGTGCCAATATTCACACCATCTTGTCTACCCAGATAAATCTCTGAAGGTATCTCAGCATGTTTGGCAATTTTTCTCCGTGGCTGCCACTGTTTTCAGGTTTAAGTACTATCATTCTGCAAAGCAGCTGTTGGGCTGTGAGAAGGGAGGACTTGCTCTCAGACACACAATAACTAATTTCTGACTGCTTTTGTTGGTCTGACCGAGATTTTGACTAGAAACTTTCTCGGAAGATTATTTTAAAAATCCCTAAAATAAGAAGCTTCTGGAGAGGAAGACTAGAGTGAGTTGAAGAAAAGAAACAGAGGGAAGGGTAGGAGGAAAATAAGTCAAAGAAGAAATAGTAAAGAGGATTTGATAGGGTTTATGGAGAGGATTAAACCCAATTTTCAAACAGTATCATGAATAAAACCTTCCAGATATTAAGGAGTTTGACTTCAATGAACTGGCATGTGCTTGAGGGAGCAGCAAAGACAGCAAGACATAGACAAATCCTAAAACTCTTTGAAACAGATGTCCAAGTACAATCCCTAATACCATGAAGCAGTCCCTGGCTGACCTGTCCAGTGAGCACAGGCACCCGAGGGGCTGGTGACTCATGCTGGGGTGTCAGGAAGCAGTGGCCCTCCATCTCCTGCCTTCAGGATGCTGCACTGAAGTGTCCTGCTGGGTCTATTTCGGACTTTATTTTTGGCAGGTTTTGTGGGTGTATTGCAGTAATGATCCCTGTGCCATAAATCCAGCTCAAGGCTGCAACTGGGA
>NW_008653334.1:2377-8109 GCF_000695815.1 Acanthisitta chloris | reverse complement strand
GTTTTCAGCAGTTACATTTCTTTGACCAGATTTTGAAAAGCATTTGACATACGACCTGCTTTTTGTCATTTGAAAGCAGAACTCAGCCCTACATGATAAAGCGTCTGAGAAGGAGACACTGGTGTTGCCTTCCCTGTTTCACCTCTGCAAGACACCATCCCTGGGCTGACATCTCACCATCTGTGTCTTCTTCACAGTTTTCAGCTCCTCGCCCGTAGGTCTGCTTCTGTTTAAACACTAGGGTCTTCTGAATTTCACCCTGCTTCTCCCTGCACAGGTAGGAATAGAGTGTTTTCTGTTTAATAGAAAAGCTGATCGAATGAAGAACAATTATAGCCAAGAATTATGGTTTGTGTGCACCGGGGGCAGAAGAGAAGCAGATAATCACATTTATTATTACAGTCATTCATTTGTTCTTATAATTATGGGAATAAGCAGCCAAAAATAAGTCTGGTGCAAGTTGTTGTGCTATGGTTTAAAGCTGCTCAGCAGAGGCTCCAAAAATCCCTCACTGAAATTGTTGTGACCAGAATTTTATGCAGTGGAAGAGTGTGTCCAAGTCTTCAGCCTTATGGCTGTGATGGATACAGACCAGGAGGTCTGTGCATAGCTGATGTAATGAACTGCTTGCAAGGACTTGCTTAGTGCTCCTCACCTTGGCACAAGCGAGCAGTTCAATTAAGACATTTCCCAACAGAAACCTGCAAAAGTCCAAAAATAAAAGCAATGTGGCCTAGAAGACTAGTCCAAACACTTCATCCATTGCAATCTTACTGACTGTGTGTCAGTAGGAGCTCTAACCATAAACTCACAGTGCATGGCCACTCACAGCATTTTGGAGTTTAGTTGCTTTCCTTGTGCTTTCTTAGGCTTTCTTGCACCTTCCCCTAATCATGTTTTGCTCCCAGGAGTCTTTCTGACTGCAATAGCTATGAGAACATTAGGCAGATGCCTCACCAAGTAGGCACTTGTTTACACTAATCTGTGTATAGCTACTCCTCATATGTGGTCGTTAATGATCTTACACATATATAGGACATGAATTTGGAAAGACACTCCTTTCTGATACTGCTCCGTTGCAACTCCTAGATGAAACCTACTGGAAAAGACCTGCGTGCCAGTGAGAGGGAGCATGTCATGATTCTTTTGGAAGAGACTTGAAGGAAATATTAATTTTACAAATTAATTTTTAAATCAGCTTTTTATTTCCCTTGCTTACTGTGCTAAGTTTTCCTTTGACATGAGAATGCTTGCAAATTTATATTTCCTGGACGTGGCTTCTGGGTAGTAGCTCTGCCTACAGATCACAGTCTGCAGCTTCAATAGTGCTTCCCTTAATGTGCCAAACAGATTTAGAGTGATAGAAGCATTGAGATGTGTCCAGAGAGCTCAGGAGCTGAAGCTGGAAAATAAGCATCATGGAACTTTCCTGGCAGCTCTTCCCATTTCTTCAGACCTAATGAAACTTTTGACACTTTTCCCCATGCTCAGATATTGCAGGCAAAACATCTCTTTTGTACCTTTTTTTGTCTGGACGGTGTCATGACTATAAGAAGAATTCAGGGAGGTGCCTCGACCTTTCACAGATAACTGGGTTTCCTTGCTAACAATTGCCCACTAATGTGCTAAAAATGTTTTTGGATGTAAATGGAAAATTGCACAGAAATTTCCTAAAGCGACCTCTGGTCACAGTGACACCAGCGCCCATGGGACTAGGGTTTGGATAGGTATAGAACTGTCACTTCCCCCCTGAGTCCCTTAACATTTCAGCACAGAAAGCATGGGTTGTTGCATTTTCCTTCTATGACTTATGTCTGGTGATAACTTTGATATCTATTTCAATGATAATTTGTCATTCTGACTAAATCCATTAACGTGTAATGCATCAGTGATATCTGTGACAGTCAAATAACACATACTAATAACTAAAGGGTATTAATGTTTTTCCTGACAAGTATATAACAGTTTTATTTTATAAAAGAGTAAAGAATGTACAGCAACTTACTTTGTTTGCATAAATTTGAGTGTTTCAAAAGACAAAAGAGAGGCCAGACCAAAACCAAATGAGAAGCTTAGCTGTGTTATTATGAGCACATCCTTAGATGAGCATCCTTACAAACTCTCACTGCAGGTAGTGGTGTGGTGGGCTCTTATCATGCCTGGATACACTTGCTGAGCTGTGCATCTTCTAGGGCAATTTGCCCCCAAAAGGTCAGGTGAGTAGGACGTGGCAGTAGCTGAGGGCTTTTACTAGAAATGAGCCCATTTTAAAAGGGAAAGTGGTAGGGAGGAAGGAGAGAGAGACTAGTTTAAATGCAGTAGACCTTCAAAGTACACTAAGTAGTAAAGCAGTCTGACTTAATAAAAGATGGAGTAGGATGATGGCATCAGCTGTCATATCATGGTGTGTGAGCTACCTCTGGGACTCTGAGGGATATTCTAGAAGAAAACAGTCATCAATACGTAATGCAAGGCTTTGCAGGGACTTCTAAGGAGGAAATTGCTAACCTTCTCCCTCAGACATTTTCTCTGAGATGTTTCCATTCCACTTTGCTTTTAAACTAATTGGAAGCATTAGAAACCTGTTGTAACCTCACAGAAGCGTAGTCATGAGGTTAGAGAGACTGACAGGTTGTTTCCCAGAATGGCTTTTGCAGTCCCAAAGACATTTCTCCCCCATAGCAACAATTTTTGAAAATCAGTGCTCATACAAAAAGAAGTAGAAAAAGACAAGCAGGAGCATAGACAGATCTCCCATAAAAGGAGAAATATAGCCCAGAAATATATTAGAAAAATATGAAAATATGGCCCTGAAAACAAGCCGGAAAAAGCTTTTAAGCTCAGCACTGCCAGAGGGAGGTTGGAGCTGTAAGCACCTAGTTCGTTAATGCTTGCTGCCACTGAAGGTTATCAGGGCTTCCTACATTTTTCATACAGAACTAGAAGTACATGAGTGAAATGCTTTGAATCCATCAGTTTTTCCTTCTATACCAGCAGCTTTGAATCCATCAGTTTTTCCTTCTATACCAGCAATATCTCTCATTCAGCTATGTCCAGTGGGCTAAAAGTTGCAATGTGCCGTCAGGCATGGGGTGTAGGAGGTTTCAGATTGAACTCTAAAACTGGCAGAACACTTTCCCGCTCTCTTTAGCATAAACAAATGAATCATTCAGTCAGGCACTCCTGCTCACCTCCCCCAGTTTGCAGGGCTCTGGAGCATGCTTGGGCTCTGATCCTATGGCTGCCAGTGCCTTTCTGCTGTGATCAGGCAGAGTTGGTACATCTCTGGGTCTCAACAGTGGGACCAAAACACCCAGTGGCTGTGGCAGATGTTTCTTGTTGCATTGCAGTACAACACCATCAGGTGTTTGTTTGTTTTAACCCCGAGCGGGATGATTTGCACGACAGTGGAATGGTGTCAGCACGGCTGAAGGTTTGCCTTGTGGGCTGGAGGGTGCCATGCACATGAGTCGAAGTTGATACCCTCCTTGCTGTTAAACACTGGACCACAACCCTTGCCAGATTCCTAGGGAGGAAGTAGGGGAGTGGGGTGGGGTGAGGGAGGTTCAGCTTTTAAACTCTGCAAAGTTTCCTGTCTGAAAATTACCATCTGAGTATTGTGCCAAAGTGAGGAGCTGCCCTCAAGGAGCTCCGTGGACTCTACAGATGAGGGAAAAGAGATAACCCTGGTCAAATTTGGAGTCTACTGATTTTTCTGGTGACTCTAAAATATTTAATTCAGTAACCCATAGTGTATGTGGGCCTCATGTCTCATCTGTGCTTTAACTTGCAGCGCAGAGAATTTCAATTTGATAACTGAAAACACATGTTGAAAGCAGCTCTTTAGCATCTCTATAATCTAAAAATGAGCTATGTGTGTATAATGTAGCCTTTTCAAGTTTTGCTCAAAATAAATTGCTTGTGACTTGACTTTTCTTATGCCAAAGCTTTGGGTCTGAGATGTTTTTTTCAGGCAAAGCTCTAATCTAACCCCAGTAATTCTTTTTTAATACTGAAATCACTGAACAAACCTGAAGGCAAATGACACTACAGGGTTGCATTATATTAGGAGATGCTGACCAGTTCTTTTTTCAATAGTATTATTTTCACATTAGTATTACATGTAAAATTCTCTATAAGAAAATAGACTTTATATTTAAATGGAAAAAAAAATATTCAGGCCCAAATTCTGCTTTCCTGGCCTTGCAAATCTGAAATTAATGACATTACTCTACAACTGCTCCCCTTTATGACTGTTTTCCAACTGTGTGAGTAGCAAAAAAATTTATGCTCTATGTGTTTCTAGGCAATGTTTAATAAAATTTACCCATAAATAATGATAATAAAAACATTCCTGGGTTTAATATAGGGATTAGAAAAACATAATTCTTCTTAGGATTCCATACGAAAGCTGTATATGTTCCTGTGTAACTTGTCACACTGTGTGCAGTTATCTATGCAAGTGTGATTTTCTGAATTGCAGTTTGCTTACAAGTCTAAACACCTATTTTCTCTTTAAAACCCCAAAATTTCAAACCAGTTTCTGCAACAAAGCCCTTGTTCTCGTGCAACATATGAGTCACTTTCAGATTAATTTCTAAAACTGAAGGATTTTCCGTTTGAGTTGTACTTTGAGAGAACCGGGCACATTCAGTGACTAATAGTATGTTCAATCAATTGCAATGTGTTGTAGAGTATAAAGGTAATTTGGGGTATAGTTGCTTCCACAAATATATAAATGGACACAATGCTGAAAATGCACTGTTTAAAGGTAATTGTTTCCCTGGATAACTAAACTGATTAGTATTGTTGAGTTCAGCTAGTATGTCCTCCAAAAGCTCTGATACACACACTTGCTGGATTTTTTTTTTAGTCTGATGATCCATCTTTTTGATTACAGTCCCTTATAAATCATATTACCTTGTGCACTTTGGTTGTATTTGCTGATGCTGTGTTTTGGCTTCTATAGTAGTAATCATTTTAAGCTCCTGGGGTTTTTTTTAATGAATATTGAGTTGCAACAAAATTTTTTCTCTGAGTTAAAACAACTTTTAAAAATCTAATAAAAAGGATGTGCCTTACTAATACTAAATAAAATCAACTTAGAAATGCCTGTAATTTAGGCAGAAGTTTGTTCTTATGACCTTTCAGCCTGAATTCATGAGACCTGATACAAACAACAGAAAAGGTAAACACATATATAGGGAAGAAAAGCACAAATTCAGGATGGGAATGGGGCAACACAGTGTGAGGTTGAGTGAGAAGTTTCGGAGGACTGAGAGGTATTTTAATTGGAAAACGAATGCTAATTGTTTTTAGTGGAGATAGCTACATGAAAAAATTAAGCTTAGGTGAAAGGTGACAAAATTTAGATGTAGGGAGTGGGTAGGGTGTGCAATGTGTGATACAGAAATGCAGGGGGTACATGGGCAGATTTCCCATCTCATCTGTGTGTAAGGGTGGGAAGGGTGTGTGGAGGCTGTGTGACATGCAGGATGTGTGGGGAGGCAGTGCTGGTCAGGAAGATGTGCCAGTAGAAGTGCAGAGCTGAGCCCTGGCCAGAGCTGCAGGTTGGGCTGAGCAAGGTTTGTGGCTATGTGGGCAATGTCCTGTGATTTTCAGGGTCTGGAGAACAGGCAGGACTAAGCCATGTCTGATGCTGTGTCCTACACACAGCTTGTCATCATAGTGTGCTCGTAGGAATTCAGTATGAGAGAAATGTTTTCAACTGC
>NW_008653334.1:0-2332 GCF_000695815.1 Acanthisitta chloris | reverse complement strand
GGGAAAAGCAGGGCAGGAAATGCAAAAGGATAACATACAGGAAGAGGGAAGGGGATGAATGAATACTTTGTATTCATTCATCATTCATACAGTTGCTGGGGACTGATGCTGAAGATCAGACCCTAGTGCGGACAAAGGTGTGGGGCAAACATTCCTGTATTATGTTTCTCTGTCTTAGCTTGCTCCTTTTTTTTTTGAAAGAAAATGCTAGTGCCAATGTCTTGCTCAAAATGGGCATTGCTTCTTTCAGAAGTCCATTGCAATGAACAGAGATGATGCCAATGTCTTGGGCTGTACTTACTGAAAGCAGGTATGTAATTTTTTAGTGTGAGGAGTAAGTCTGAAACCCTCATCTTTCCCAGAATGATAATGGGGAGACTCTACCATGTTGGGTGGCTCTGTGCAGCCCCAGTAGACAGACTCCAAAGACATGGGAAGCCAAAACCAGGGTTGGCCACAGCCAGTGACTGGTCTGGAGCAAAGCTGAGACCCCAGAGCTAAAGGAGGAAGGCTGCACTCTCGGCTTCTACACGCACTGAATTCTGCATTTTCAGGCTGTTCATCTTTCCTGCCTATAGGCCTGCAAGAGCCACTGCTTGCATCCTTCTCCACTAGCTACTTAGTGAAACCAGAAGATGAGATCTCCTTTGCATGATATGAAAATAGATGGAGAGTGTTTCCTGTAGGGCCTTTGTATTTTCATCTTCTCTGCTGCTCCGTATGCAAAGCAGCAAACAGAATTGACACCGATCTGCCTTTGATTCTTCCTGAAAAGTAGAGAAAGTGCCAGAGGTAATGGCAAATGCCAGGGGTATGGAGGGAAAATATCACAATCTTTAGAAGGACAGGTGAGAGGCAGAGCTGAGTGCAGCTAATAAGGTGTTAGATGAAGAGTATTTTCATCTTCTCTGCTGCTCCGTATGCAAAGCAGCAAACAGAATTGACACCGATCTGCCTTTGATTCTTCCTGAAAAGTAGAGAAAGTGCCAGAGGTAATGGCAAATGCCAGGGGTATGGAGGGAAAATATCACAATCTTTAGAAGGACAGGTGAGAGGCAGAGCTGAGTGCAGCTAATAAGGTGTTAGATGAAGAAGGAAACAAGCATCATCACACATTTTTTTTTTCCTGCTGATCCTAAGGCTTTCAGTGCATTGGCCTCAAAGGGTGAGCGTTTAGCCAGAAATGTAGATTGGAAGGAAGAAGAAGAAGAAAATAAAAAGGCAGACAGAAAATGTAAAATCGAGATGAAGCCCCCAGAGGGACAAATTCTACAGGTTTTCTTGTTTCCCAGATTTCCTGGTTTAATTGGAAATGAGGAAAGCTGCTGCAGGGAGGATTGGGGCCATGGCAATTATGGAAATGTGGCATTAAAGAAGATGTGCACTTAAAGGAATAATGAGTAATAAAAAGGAATTTGCTTTTGAAGGACCTTAAAACTGAGGCCCATGATTGGAATCTCTGTGGCAGTCCTAAACCCATACTGTTTATGCAGAGAAATGGAAATGCATACAAAATAGAATATTGCATATATGTGCCATGTTTCATTCCACTGCATAAGAGAACTGCATTAGAGCTGTTGAAAAAAAAGTTATAGCTTTTGCATTTTTGACTTTGGGCCCTTTAAACTCATAATCTTTTTTTCTGAGCTGTGAATTTTAATGGCTGGACCTTAATGTTACTGTTCAAAACACATGCAAATATAATAAATTTTTATTTATATTTGTCTTTTTTCAACCATAATTATTTGTTTCCCTCATTTCTTTCTTTGTGCCCTTATCCATCTAGCCCCTTTTGCCCTAATCTTGACTGCGGTTCATATCTAGGAGAGTGAAAATATTATATAAAATCATAGAATGGTTTGGGTCAGAAGAGACTTTAATGGTCATCTAGTTCTGCCATGTGTAGGGACACTTTTCATTAGACCTAGTTGCCCAGAGCTCCATCCAGCTTGGCCTTGAACACTTCCAGGGATGAGGTATCAACAGTTTCTGGGCAACCTGTTCCAGTGCCTCACCACCCTCACAACAAAGAACTTCCTTCTAATATCTAATCTAAACCTACTCACTTTCAGTTTGAAACCATTCCACCTTGTCCTGTCACTACATGCTCTTGTAAATAGTCCCTTTCAATCTTCCTTGTAAGCTCCTTTCAGTTGCTGGAAGGCTGAATTAGATCATCCTGAAGCCTTCTGTTTTCCAGACTGCACAAACACAATTCTGTCAGCCTTTCCTCAGAGGAAATGTGCTCCATCAACTTGGTGGCAATCCTCTCGACTCATTCCAACAGGTCTATGTCCATCTTGTCCTGGGGACCTCAGAGCTGGATGCAGCA
>NW_008653333.1:0-240 GCF_000695815.1 Acanthisitta chloris | reverse complement strand
TAGAGTGCCCTCAGCACCCCCTGAGTGCTGTCACCCAGCCTGACCATGCCTGTGGGGTCCTACCAGTGCGGTGACTGTTCCCATGTCCCTCCTTGCCTCAGTTTTCCCACTGGTGTGAAGCTGGAGACCCTTGCACTAGGCACAGCCTGACAAAATGTGCCTACTGCGGGCTGAGGCCGGGCCGTGCCCAGCACACATCACCCAACACTCTACAGCACCCCGGGGGTCCCACACCGGTGC
>NW_008653332.1:101730-103146 GCF_000695815.1 Acanthisitta chloris | reverse complement strand
GTCACTGAACTCGGCCAACATCAGAGCTCTTCCTGCCGTCCCCGAAAACCACAGCACTCCTTTTGGAGCCACGAATACATCACTAAGCCATGGGGGCCCAAGATAAAGTTTTTGGACCTGTTTGAAGACAACAAGCACATTCTAATAAAAACAACCTACTTCCATATCTACTGAAAGAATTACTGGTATTTATACAGTACATGAACCAATAGTATCCTATACCTATCTATCCTTGTTCCTGCACAAATTGGAGCAATGGCTCTCACTTAGCATCTACAGAGGTTTCGCTGGTCTCTGCTCCTCACAGTCTCTTTGGTTTACAGGGCGTAAGAATAGGATGTGTTTCAGAGGGGACTGGCATGAATAAACTCTAACAAAAATCCTGTGAGGTTTTTCCCTCTGAATATTAACTGAGACTCCCCAGTCCACTTTTCTTGTCAGGATAATCTTGTGTCCCCCGAATTCAAGAGAGGAAAATACACCCAGAACAAGGCTTAGTTTCTTAAAATAATCAAGGACTCCTTTACTGAGCCCAGTGCTTTTCATCTTCCCTTCCCCACTTTGTGATCACAGGGAGTACAGAAAACCCCACTGTATACTTCAATTTGGCCTTCAGCCTTGACATCAACCTGCAGTTATTGTTTTATGATACACTAGTTTGTTAGGCCTCCTTTCCCCTACGTGTGTTTACAGTCCACAAACAGAGCACGTCTGAACTATTGTCTTTACAAACTCTGGTAACGTTTTTTCAACATACCTAGATGAACAAAATACGAAAGCAGTGACTGCCAAGGTTATTGTCATGCACGCCCCCTCCAACCTCTGCCGTAGGGAGGAGGAGCAGATCCCCCACCTGTGGTCAGGCTGTGCTTGTCACAGATAGATGAGCTCCAAGTTTTCCTCCTCCCCATGCCCCCTTTGGTTCGGTTTTGAGGATTGCTCTGACATTCCCCACTTCATTATATTTCTAGAGGTGTGAATCACTGCAGACAAGTTCTTGACCAAAAATTTCATCTCCCGCTCTAGATTTGGGATAAAAGTGGCAATAGGAGTGCCCAGGGCGCGTGCATGTCGCACCCTTGAATCTGGAGCAGAGCAGAACAGGGTGCTCGTGCATCTGTGGAGCAAAACCATCTCCTGTGGAGATGTTAACTTGGGTCCTGGCGACAGGACGCCCACGAGTGCATGGTGCTGGGCCCGATATGCCAAGCCCTTTCCTCGGCATCTGTCCTTTATCCTCACAGTACCTCGGGGAGGCAAAGCCTCATGATGCCTGGGTTACTCAGGAATCGATTGAGGTGAGGTGTATAAACACTTCGGTGAGGCTGGTCCTGAGACATTTCATGAAAAGGGTGTGGAAGGGCTGTACCAAGACAGCAAGCTCTGCCTCAGTCCCGTTCCTGCAGCCTCAGGAGC
>NW_008653332.1:100883-101713 GCF_000695815.1 Acanthisitta chloris | reverse complement strand
CCCACAGCAAAAAAAAAAAAAGCATAGGGTCTGTAATTATGGCCTAAGGGTCTGCTGAGGAGCTGGGACTTGAATGCAAGGATACCAGGTCCCAGAGAACCTGACCACCATGGCATTTGTATATGTCCATTAAAGGGTTTAGTATCTGTGATTTATATTAAATTCTTTGTACTCTTTTCAGTTACGTTCGGTTTTCTCTAGAGAAGTGGTCATTCAGAGCATCTTCCCTCTGCCCTGTGCTTCTTGTGCCCCCTGCTTCCTTGCTCTCTCTCTCTCTCTTCCCTTTCTCTGTTCTTATGTGTCTCCTTTTTTTTCCATCTGCATTTTCCTCCAGCAGCACCCATTTCCTGTGGGTTTCATCACCACCCCCACCCTGCTTCCATCTGTTGAAGAGATCAGCCGCGAAGTTAACTTGCAATTACACTACCCGTGAAATTACACCAACACTCCCAGCGGCATTACTAAGCATTAAAACGAGCACCCCAGTGAAACCGAGGGGAGAGGGGGGAATTCACCCCACTCTCACATGACTTATGGGCAATCTCAGGGAGGTAAACCCACAGATTCTCAGGTGTCTTGAGGTCCTCCCTCGGTTGCGTAGAGAGGCAGAGTTGCTTTCCAGCAGCCTCGCTGACACTCTGCAGCCTGCATGTGCCATGAGAAGCAGGGAAATACATCAAGTGACCTGCTGCAGCTGCAGCTCTGACACCTCTGACAGGGCAATAATGGGAGTTGATGGTGATTTCTCTGTCGCAATGGGCAGGTATAGCTCTACCAGCTCAGGCTTCTTGACATGATAATTTCTCTCTCTGGTATGGAATTTAATAGAT
>NW_008653332.1:79354-100824 GCF_000695815.1 Acanthisitta chloris | reverse complement strand
CCCCAATGCAGAAATACAGTTTTATAGTAGTCCAGTTTCCAGTTTAGGGCAGGAAATTAGAAAAGTAATTTGAGTTCCAGGGTAAGATGAGCTGTATATGCCAGCAATTTTCACAGTTGCTCTACACAGTATATTTAGTATTGCGTAAATGCAATTTGTTATATCATTTTAATAATACTTTAAGGGATCGTGTGGATGGATGTATACAGAGTGCTGTGCTATGGGTATGAAATGCTATAGCTGCCTCCCCAAGATTATAGGAATAATTGAAACGACCTAATTAGAAATTAATTGCAAATTTTATAAGTGAATTTCTGAGGTAAAAAAGTTCTCTGCTTACAGTGAGTACTAAAACTTGGCATTTAACTAACTGCTACAGACAGAAGGAAAATAGCTCATGGCTGGTTTTTGCATAATGGGTCTGATTTTTTCCAGCTTTGTCTGTAATAGAGAACCTGCCTCCCTGAGAAGGGCCTTTAGCCTCAGTTCCAGTTTCATGGGGATAAAACTAGGGTGCAAATCAATACTTAGCCACACAGATGTACTTGGAAGACCCATTCAGCCCTCAGCAAGGGAAAACTTAGCTGTGTGCACAGTTTTAAGGTGTTAAGTGAGACATCCCTGTTTCTGTTATTCTGAGAGCATCTATTGGTCGAACAAACCAGAATGAAGAGAATGGGGGGAAGCTGGGGTGACTGCTCATCCAGCTACCCTCACCTCACCTGGATGGCAGCAGCAGCTAGAAAAAAATAGTTTTATTGACTCTGTTGGATGGAAGACAACTCCTCTAATATATACACAGTGGTGGGAATAGCTGCACATTTTCCTTGAGTGTTGAAAGCCTTGTCCTGTCCTTTATGCCTGGTCCCTGAAGCACTCACACCTGGACTGCATGGTGCCCATGAATCACAGGGATGGCACTTCTTCCCTTGCAAAAAAGGACAGGGGATTCCTCACACATTTCGGTTTCTATAGGAAGTGCATAGACCAGAGCACTACACAGTGTGAGTCCCAGGCAGAAGGGACTGTGTCACGCACTCTCAGAACATACCCACAACTGTGTCAATGATGAAGGCGACGTAGGTGCATCCAAATTAGCATTTAGGCAACTCAGATATGGATAGCAAGGCAGCTCTAGCAGTGTGCTGCTTATCCTGGACTGCCAAACCCACTCAAGAACCAAGTGGATACAGAGCTCTGTTGTGTTCTTTTTTAATACCTCATCCAGAGCCACCACGAAATCCTTTAAACCCTCTGTTTTGTGTACTAGAATCTTCCACATTTCTTACTTGAAAACCCGCACCATCTCTAAATGCTTCTTTTTCTTTAGAGCCCTGAGTTCCAGACTGAAGTATGTCCCTAAAGTCATGGTTCAGGGAAGTTTCAGGCTCAATATTGGAAAAAGGTTCTTCACCCAGAGGATTGTTAGGCACTGGAACAGCTCCCCAGGGAAGTGGTCATGGCACCAAGCCTGATAGAGCTCAAGAGGCATTTGGACAATGCTCTCAGGCACATGGTGTGATCCTTGGGCCTGTCCTGTGCAGGGCCGAGAGTTGAACTCAATGATCCTTCCATCTCTGAGTATTATTTGATTCTGTGATTGTGGGGATTACATGGCTCCCCTACTCCTAGATGTTTTGAAGCTCATTCAGGTGACCTAAAGCTGACTCTTTAACTATATTGTGACCATTCACTAACATGAAACAAGACAGGAGAGTTCAAAAAAGTAGACAGGTGAACTCACGTGAAATTGAGAACTAATAATAGACTCTAGACTAGGATTATTTCTTTCCTTTCTTTCTTTCTTTCTTTCTTTCTTTCTTTCTTTCTTTCTTTCTTTCTTTCTTTCTTTCTTTCTTTCTTCCTTCCTTCTTCCTTTCTTTTTCCATTTTATGAGGATTTCTGATGGAACACTGTTCATAAACCTGCGGTATATTCTGTGCTCCTATGAGGAAAACCTAACTCTAGGTCTTCGTTTTACTAATGTATCATTCTGGAAGAAGAGAACACTGCCTAGGCAGAGGCAGCAGGAAATCCCCTTTCTAAACCATGTTCTTAAAATACAAGGATAGATGGCCCTCAACACTAACTATGAGCGAGATCTTGCTTTTTCTGTGTTTCATTTTCTTCAATACCTTAATAGGAGAGAAAGCATAAACTCTGTATTCCCACAGTCATCATCTATCGTATAGTTCTGTTTTCCAGGGACTGGAAACAATATAATAACACAAGAGGTAGCATAAAGTCCAAGAAATTGCGGAATGTGTTCCAGTGTCTTCAGATTCTGCAAATGCTTCTTTTTCTTTACTTTGACAAGCTGTAAGAGAAAGAGAAAGTCTTCAGAGTCACCTTCTCTTCCACACGTGGGGCAGAAGTCTTCATCCAGGAGAACCTCCACTCAATTATTATCATCACAGTGCTCACATGGAAATGAACCTCAGTCTCAAATGGACGCTCTCTTCAGTTTGATGAATGTGACTGAGCAAATACTTGCAAATGCCCAGGATTTTGCCATTTAAAGTGGGAAAACAGATACAAAATATTTTTATTCCCCAACAAGGCTATGCCATTGTTATGTGCTTGTCTCAGTTTGTCCAAAGCTGAGCCCACAAAATATGGAGTGAAGAAATAGTGTAATGGGATTAATACACTTGAGGAAATGCATCCAAGCAACTGTTTAAACTTCCTGTTGTGTGGAGATCTAGGAAGACAGTGGTTGAGAAAGAACTTAGTAATTCTCCATTTTGATGGGAAGGGATGTCTAGAGGAAAAATATGATTTTCTAGATCTGAAGACTCTTAGTTTCGGTGGCTTTCTGCATGGAAGGTTTTAATCCTAATATATTTTTTCTTTATTAACAAACAAAAAGGACAGAATAATAGGTAACTCTTATTAAAAAATTACCGGGGGAGGCAAAGCAGTGCTTATAATAGAGTTATTGCTGCAACCTTAATTAGGGCATAGTGCCAAATACCTCTCTGATGAAAAACAAATCAATGTAATGATGCTTTCCCATTCCCTTTTTTAGGGGTAATGAAATGTCACAAAATATTTTGCACACTTCCTACTGGGCATCAGGGCAATATGGGACTGATTTACAGCAGAAGGCAAAAGGATTGGGTTTAAAATCAGTGCAGGTAGATGGACAGCTGCTGGAACTGGATGTTAAAGTATTTTTCAATTTTCTAATGACAGCAAAGGATGAAGTACTTATTGACTATGAAATTTCAAATATAGTATAGAATCTGACTAGATTAAACATAGTATATCTACTTCCCTTTTTCACAAAAATAGACATCTTTTCACCTAAACTGAAACTGCTCTGGAAATTCAAACCATGTCATTTAGTCTTGTGCTCTAAGGTCCTGCATGTTTAAAGTGTTCTTTATCTCCACAAACTGACAGCTGAAGAACCCACCTCTGTTGAGGTCAGTAGGCTTTTCACTGGCTTTCTTTCAGCAGGTCACATCCTGAGCATCTTACTCACTTTTTCCTCTATCTGCACTCAGGCACACTTTCAAGAGGGGTTTATCCACACAAGGGCTGACTAAATACTGGGCAGAGAGTTCAGGATTTGGCTGCTTTTATAAATAATGATTCAAAGGTTTGATTTAGCTACGGAGGAGCCCAAGCCACAAAAAATTGCATCTGGCTCCTAACTGTGTCAACTCCCATGGCAGAAAATTTTTTTCCCAGCCAAAGCTTGGCCTGAAAGTTCATGCATAAAGACAAACTGTGAATCAGAAGCCTGTATCACTGCCCTGGGTGAAGTACGTACCAAGATAGCCTGCAGCCACATGCCAGCTTGCCATTGACCTTTTATCTGCATAAATAGTCGTGACCTTTGGGCTGCTCAAATTAGTGCTAGCTGCTCGAGCAGTCAAGTATCACAGCCCTCTTCTGCTCAGGCCGCATCTCTTTGCCTCGAACTTCTTGTGCCATCTCCTTCACTGCGCGATGGAGGCAGGTGGGGCATGGGATAGCTCTCTTACCTCTTGGAGGAAATCCATCACTGGCTAGGTAAGACCATACTAAAGCCTCAACTACATCAACTCAGTGACACAGAGAACACCGAGTTAAGGAGCTGACAATCCACCTTTGGATTGACACTTTTCTGTAGAGCACGATAAACTTTCTTCTTGCTGTGATTTATTGTCCCCTCTCATTATCTTTCATTACATTTAAAATAAACCCTAAAAGAGTTTTAAAGTGAAAAGAAATAAGTTGATACTGAAATAGTTATTCTTATACTAAGCCTCAAGTCAGTGGTTTTGCTTAAAAAGCATAGTAGATTGCTAAACCACAGATCTCTTTAAAAATATGATCTACTTTATATCCAGTGGACTGTATGTTGTGTAGGGTTTGATGCCCATTATTTTCTCAGTAGACCAGAGCTAGCATGCTCTCTCATGTAAGTAAACATTTAGTCCTATTTCAAAATGCATCACTTGTGTCCCTGGAACCACAGCAGTCTTAGTTATTTTTGGAAAAAGGTATTTGCACAGCTCTATAAGCACATTTTTTCCAATTGTTTAGAAGATGTCCTTTGGTTGTTTAGATGACAATATTGACTAGGCCTGAGGGAAAAAATAAATGAGTGGGATGTTTTTAAGGATATAAAGCAGGAAAACCCCCAAACATTTTCAAGGTTCTCAAAGATACCAGTTGAACAGATACATTTCAATGGGAGGTTTCTATCCCTGAAATTCTCTCCAAAACTCTCTCTTTTCTTGATTTCCTTTCACCAGGTCTTTCTTCTCTTTCTTTCAGTCATGGGCTAGCAGATCCTAAGAGTATTTTTCCACCCGATGTACATTGTCTGCATGATGCTTTAAAAATTCAGTTGACACTTATTATACATTCTGGAGACATTTTTAATTGCACCAAGGAAAACTGTCAGGCAAGTAGTGAGATAGCTAATAAGTAGTCACTAATCCCCATGTTTTTAAAACTAAATTTGAGGGAGCCATCCTGCAAGTAAGAGTGGGAGCTGCATGCTGAAGCACGTGCCTGCCGCCTTTGGCAGATGTGTTGGAAGGGAACTTAATTGTTCTGCTGCATCACGTCCTTCAGCTCTGCACCAAAGTCTAACCCACAGCGGTTGGGGGGAGCTGAATTTCACCCCATGTTTTGGGAATATCCACTGGCTGGAAGGGCTGCAACACCACCCATATGGTCCTCAGTCAGCCACCCAAAAAGCAAGCGTCCTGCCTTTCTCCCAGCAGGATGGTTTGGACAAGGGCCGCAAGCTCTGAAAATGAGTCAGGAGGGTGCAAGACTTGCAGATGCATTTTTATGTCGTGCAGTTGGAGTGGGTGCAAGAGAGAATAAGGGCTTCTTGCTCTTATTTCTGTGAGCAGTTGCACAGAAGCAAGACCCTGTGACTCTTGAAGTCCATTTGCCAAATTACAGCATCTCCTTCTTTAGTTACACCTGAGAAAGGGTGTTTATGTTTCACCAGAGAAGCAAACGAAGGAAGGGCCATTCTGCAGCCTTCTCCTCTGGAGCCATGGAGCCCCTTATGCATCAGCTGCACTACAGCTGCAGAGAGGGAAAAATGTGGGCTACCCTGGCTGAAACACTGGCAGCACATTGCTGTTTACAGCTGGAATTCTTGCTGCGGGCTTTTACCAATGACAGCTTAGGACAGGAATAGGAAACTTCACATGATGATGAGGTCAACCTTTTTTCACTTGTCCAGTGCCCCAAGACGAACACAAAGCCGCTGAAGTTAAGATTTATGATTACTTGCTAAAAAATTGAGCTCGAGCCACAATTTTTAGCTAGCTCTTTTGTGTTATCTTTTATAGCGCTTCCAACAGCATACTCATTTGAAACTTTTAAAAGCAATTTGGGTTGCTTTCATTTGGTCCTCATTTCAGCTCTCACGCTCGATTATCTGTGCCCATACCAGGAGCAATTTTAAGCTGACCCATTCTGGAGTAAATGAGAGAGCACCGCGTGTGTTTGCGAAGCGTGTTTAACTTGCGTCATTCATCTGTGATTAATATTAAATCTATTGAGCTACATAAATAAGTAATTCACCTACAAACCTGTCAAACCGATACTAATTTCTTCCCCTTGGAGTTTACAGCTCTGAGGTATCCCTTTTAATGGTTTAATTTCCTTTTGTGTACCTAGAGATAAAAGCAGTGAGCTAGACAATCATGTATGGAAGAGGGAGACTGCTTGGTTCTCTTGCCCCCATCCCACTACATCCAATGTACATAAACATGCGTAAAAAGGTCGAATGGGAATAAAATAACCATTTTGCATGTCACTTCTGCTGTGGTGGTTTGTACATGAGAAGTAGACTCCTGCTCGGCCTTCTGGTTTGGATAACTGTTTGGATAACAGCCCTGTAAAATCATTTCTACCAAGAGACTAGGGATCTGGTTTTGTTCTCATGCAAATGAAATTAGCGGAATTATATAAGCATAAAATCAGGGGCAAATGAGAGGAAACTCATGTTTGCTCTTTTGTGCTTTTATGCAGTTGGGCTCCTTATACAGAAGTAAGGCAATGCTCTCCTCAGAGATGGAAAACGTGACAGCAGGCACCTGGCCTTGGGAGGACTAGCCTCAGCACTTTGGCCTTGCAAGCCATGCAGTGCACAGGGATAGCTAGGTGTCAGAGGGTGGTTTGAAACAAAATAAATTCCCCAAACTGGGAAGCCCTTTGGAGCTAAGTAAAAGGAAAGACTACGTGTAAGGGGTCTAGATGAAATCCCATCCCCTCTCCACCTTGTCCAGGTGCCTATATCAAAGCTGTAGGGTAGGATTTCCTTATATCCAGTGGTTCTTTCCTAAAAATAATTGTGTCGGGCCTTTCTTGGGAAGCAATGATGGGACTGCTTCCCCTCAGAATCCACCCCAGCACCATTTCAGGCTGTGTGCTGTGCTGGTACTGGGCTAAAGCTCTTTATCCGTGGGAATTCTCCTCCCTCCACCATTAGCTGCATATGTAAAACCCTGCATAAGCCATTGTAGTCTCTGGGATCTGGGGGTGGAGAGTGGAATGGAAGAAATCTTGTAGCAGAATATATTTAGCTTCCATCTCTTCCAGGATGCTCCTTCACACCTCCCAGTTAAGTGCATTCAGCCCTGTACTGAGCCATGGAAATGCAGCAGAACTAGCAGAGCTTTCTGCCTTGGATGAAGGGGATCAGATTCATACTTCAATAAGGCAGCCTCAGTACCAAAAACATGACAGGGACCCCCCCCAAGTTATTTGGAAAGAAAGACATTTTAAACACAGTTCATGGAAGAGAAGCCAAGTTGGTTCCTAATGCTATTCAGCTATGCTGAAAGGAAAGCAAAATTTTATGTCTGTGCAGAACTCAAAAATGGGATCGAGATTATTGGCTGAAAGGGCAGAAGTCACATTTACTAAGCTGCCTTTTGCCTGTGATGTTTGGTCTTTGCTGTTTTTCACTTAACAAGGCTGCAGAACTTATTACTTGTCCTTAAGGAGTGCTACTGTGGGCAGGGAGTAACCAGCTCATGGTTATCTGCTGTGACCAAAATGCTGACAGTTTGAAATGGACGTTATTCATTGCAGCCGCTTTGACTGAGGCCGTTTCATATGGAAACAATTAAGAGGCAGAAAGCATATCACATAACAAAGGAATGAGAAGAAAGATCAGGAAATACAAGCAGATTGGATCATTCTCTAAAAATGGATACAGTATTTACTGTTGGCGATTATAATAAATCTAAGACTTGAATTACAACAGGAGAGCAGACAGGGCTCTGAATTGTAGATTTTGTTATGCAGTCTAGGAGGAAAGAGTTCAGATTAATGGTGAATGTAAAATTTAGGTCTAGGATAGAACAAAATGTAACTTATTTTATATGTGTGCAGAATGGAGTCTGAAAATAATGTGTTTAAAAAGTGTTCACAATGGGAGAGTACAAAGAAGTAAAAAGCAAAGAGAAAATAAAAAAAAATATGGTTGTGTGCATTTCCTTAAAAGCAATGGGGAAATGTAAATGTACATTGCAGAGCACTCACAATGCTTTATCCATCTTCCTGGGACCAATCTAAATGCAACTGGAAACAAAAAAAGGCTACAGAACAAAATCCATTTCTAAGAGGTGTGTATTCTTACAGGCAGGAAATACCCAGGGGGTGTGTTTCTTTTTCCCCACTGCTATCAGAGAATGAGTGAGGCAGTTACTGGAAAGCACACATTGTAATAAAGAATCTGAAACACCATTTAATATTTCTGTCTGGTTGAGTAATTAAATGAACAGAATATCAGCGCTAAGCAGTGTGAGATAGACAAGACACTGTCAGTCATGCACAGGTGGGAGCCAGAATGTCCATGTCCCTCAATTCCTAAAATAGTCAGGAAAGTTTGGAAATCACTTTCAGTAGCTACCAACTCTGGGTCTCCTAGTGCCGTACTGCCATGCCTTGGTGCTGTATGCAGACTCACACACTGAATTTCAGTATGTCCCAGACTTGAGTGAATTTAACTTAAACTTGCACTGGTAGGTGATAGGAAATTACCATCCAGCTCCTCTCTCTTGACCACTGTCTAGGAGACTAATTTCTATTGCTGCTGAAATCAATTTGAGTTTTATGACTGGCCTCACTGGACCCAGGATTTGGCTTAATGTCTTGATATAAGCAGCTAATGGTTTTTCTGACAACAGCTTGGAGCTGGTGTAAGTCAGAGCAGAAATATGCAACTGGCAGAACATCCCATTCATGCTCTTGACTTACCTGGCCAAAGGGATATCAGGTGTTGATGCCTTTGTTCCTGTTCAAACACCCTCCTTTCCCCCTTATGCAGTGATGCATAAGTGGAAGTCATCTCACTTCTTCAGAAAGCTGAGAACTGTGCAAATGCCCACTAAAACTAGCCAACATACATTGAGCAAAGGGTTGGTCAAGGGTGCACATGAGCCTCTGGATGGGGCACTACAGACCAGGCTTAGTGCCTCCACTGTTATTCTCCATCATCCTGCCCTCCCCTCACACCTCCACAGCTCCTTGCAACATGTGGTAGCTTGCAACTGCACTTATCAGAAGGTAGCAGATCTTCAGAAAGCTGTGCAGCCAGGATGGGTGGCATTTGCCCACAGCACTCTCCCTCCAGCTGCTTCTCCCTTCCTGGAGCATCCCTCGGAAGCAGCAAGCACACCTGCCACTCATCCCCAGGCCACTGACTTTGGTCACTCAGGGCAAACACTAAGGTTACCAACTGGAATCCCATGCAATTTCCAGTCCTTTCCCAACTTCAGGAAATGCTTTTGCCTAAGCTGTAGTGAAGCACAGCATGGCAGGAGGTAGGCAGTTGGGAGAAGGGGATAGCCCCACGTGGGATGTGAGCTTCATCCATCTACTGGCTGGCCACAGAAAGCAGTGGTTGCAGAACATGTAATCCTGGGTGCCACTGGCGTTTTAGGAAGAGCTACATATTTTGACATAGTTTCTCCAGAAGATCCCTTTAAATAGTAAAATTTCTGCACATTTGTATTCACAGCTCTTACAATTTTATTTTTAAAGGGAATGTAGGTGTTCACGAACAGTGGGTGTGAGACTGACAGCTCTAGACCAGAGCTCTCCATTTGCAGAATAACTGCTGCATTGAATACTATGCTGCAAACTCCTGCAATGGAAATACCAAGGATTGAGAGAGTCTTCCCATCCCTGTGCTTATTTTGCCTTCGTCCTCGCAGCTGAAGCTGCCCCAAAGGGAACCAGCAACTAAGGTGGCCTGTGGATGTGTGCATGTGTGCGTGTGTGCTCAAACACTTGCTAGAACAGACACAAGATTATCAATCCTTCCAGAAAGTACTTCCTTTTAAGCTTGAGCAATGCATTTGGATTTTGCACTCCATTGCCATAGAAGTAGCTTTTCACATGAAGTCACAAGTTCTCTGACACATCCTTAAACAACATGTTCAGGTCTATTTTTTCTTTATTTGCTGACTATTTGTTCTTAAATGTAAACATCTGAGACTTAGATACTTGTACCCAACTTTGAAAATATCAAAAGTTCTTACCAGTTTTTCAAGGACTGAGGAGACACTCAAAAGCATGAATGCTCATCTCTGAAAGAAAACATCCTGAAGTGCACTGTTGTCCATAGCTGGAGTAGCTTATTCCTCTAAGCATCATTTAACAGGTGACTGCAAACAAGAACAATTCCTCCCACTCCAGCCCACTCAGAAAGACCTTCTGTAAGAAAAGTCCATAGCAGAATCCCTCTGACCACTTAAAAAGCCTTTCCTTACTCCTTACCTGTTCCTTGAGCCATCTGTTCTGCACATGATAAGGTGAAGAGTGATGCCAATATATTGTAGAAACTTTCCCTTTCTTGAGGCATGCCAGGTATATTACTGAGTGAAGTGAGTTCCTACGTTTTCCTCCACTATAGGCATGCAATTTCCTTCCAGCTATCTCTTTGAATCTTCCAGTACTCATATGTTAATGTACTTTGGCTTTTGGTTCTAGCTATTAGGAAAGATTCTTCTTTAGCCTATATTTCATTTCTTTGCTTCCTTTGAATAATTTAGGGTCAAGTTATAATTTTCTCCCACTGTCTCTAGGCTTGTGCAGAGAAGAGCAAAATTCTTCTCATTTTTGTCATCTCTCCTTCCCCCCATCTAATTGGAATGGTTTTGTTAATGTTCTGTGCTTGTATGCTCAGCCCTCTGCTAGCCATCTTAAGAGTTGTTTTTTTCCTTGCAAAATCAGAGGTGGATCAAAGCATCATGCCAATTCTGAATGCTAGAGAAAGCGTAGGCAGGAGCTGCCTGACAGAGTCCCTCTGATTGTAGAATCTCTCTGCCAGATTAGAGGGGCTGTGGTCAGGCAACAACAAGTGGAAGAGACCAGTGCCTTAGACAAGCCTTTTCTCACTCTACCTAGGAAATCTGAGTTCTGAACATTGTTTGTTTTCAGTGCCATGTAGACAGAAATTCTGTTATAAAATGAACATAAATGCTGTTATGCAAACAGATCAGGCCCAAGGCTCTTAACTAACTGTGAGCCCAAAGACTAGATTTGGGATGATCTGAGATCTGCCCCTGCAGAGGAACCGTATGCAAAACAGCAGCACAGCGTCTTGCTGCGAGGTCATCTGAGGCTCCTTGTGTGCTCTCCTGTTTTTATGGTGGGATCTTTTGTGACGAGTTTCAGTCCTGCCTTCCTCCTGTTAATTCTTTTAAAAGTACTTTTGTGGTAGTCAGTTCTCTGAGGCATCGTTTTCTTTCCTTTGAATTGACTGAGAATCTGGGTTAAAGTGACTGAGTGATGTGACAACAAAGGAGTGAATGTCATCAGGTCCAAAGGATTTGATATGCTGTTGGTTATAAAATGTACTTGGACAGCCCAAGTTCTGTGCCAGATTAATATTTGATGTCATGGGACTTGACTGGCTGTAACTGAAAGAGCAGGGGCCATTGTTGGGAAAATGGCCATCTCCCTTTCAGGGGAAAGTTAGGGCTCATAGGAGCTGACAGCCTGACAGCCTGATCTTCCATTCACCCATAAGCACCAGTCAGAGTGAGCAGTGACAATGCAAGTTTCCCTATATTTAATCACTGATTGGTCAAATTCTCTTTGCAACCCCTACGTATTGTGTACTTTTTATTATCATCCAGAACTTTCCTTCTTCTAGCAGTTTAGAGGGCATCAGTGCATGGCTCCTCTCAACAGTAGCTACTACCTCCCTCCCTCCTCCCTCCCCAGCCATCCCCACCTCTCCTAATGCCTGTGGCAGCAGCAATAGCCTGCTTTCTCTGGGTGAGACAACACCACCTGTACCCACCTGCCTCAGGCTCCTCTGCTCATTCAGTAGTGTCAGGCACTATTTAATCACAGCCACAATCCGTGACAGTGACCCGTACACCAGCTAAGGGGAAGCTGGAAGGGTGCATGTCCACTTGGTGTAATGGCTCCAAACCAGGCTCTATGGAGAGGATCACAAGCCAGGATCCACTCTCTGCATCAGCCTTTCAACACCAGGAGAATTCTGGCTTGATGCCTTGCAGTGCTGTGCTGGGCAGAACATAGTGATAGGGGAGCGCAAGAAGAGTCACATGGGAGGACAAGAATTTTCTCCACGTAACGGTCATGTATTTGCTACCATTATTTGTTAAGGGTCATAAAACAACACCTGGAATGCAGATATGTAACTCTGGCCTTAGCTGTGTGTGTGTGAGGCCTCCCTACATAGTCCATGCAGCTATATAGTATGCCCCTAAACTTTCTCACATAAGGCGAAAACAATTTCGGGCTGCATCATCAATGCTGATCCTTAGTCTTAACTTATTCAAAATCTCCCTTAGCTAATGAGGACTGCGTGCTGGTAACACTTCATTTAAAAGGGAAAAATAAAAAGAAGTTGGAGTTGTGGCACATAGATATTAAAGAAAAAATCATAAATCAAATAAAACTTGGCATTGTAAATGGAAATCGAGTACTTGCCAAGTTCCAAGCTGTTTGTCCCTTTGGAAATAAGACTTGGACCTTTCCACTTTCAAAACAGTTTATGCATACAGAAAAAATTTAATCTCATGACATCCCACAAGACACAAATTATAGCCCTCCCTTGCAGAGGGAAAGAAGGGAGAGTGGATATTTTGTCTGAAGCCATGAAGCAAGTCTCTGTTAGAGGTGAAATGTTTGTCTCCTGGTTTTATATCGAGAAATTCCGACTATGTCCCTCTTAACATTCTTTCAGTATCTACGAATTGCAGGCAGCACAGTATCTCAGTAGTAATAATTCATGGCAAAGCACTGTAGTGGCTAGCAGGTATACAGTTGCCCTGTAACTGCACGTGACACTTGGCTAGCTGTAACTTTCAGCTCAGGATGCCTGAAGGTGTCACAAGGGACAGTGTAAATCCTAAGAAAGCTATATATGACCTAAAACTTTGCTGAACTGAAATATTTACATATTACCACGTGGAACACATAAAAATGTTCCTCTTACGAACAGTCCATTATCACCAACATATCTACAATACTTGCTTTTTTTCTTCTTCCCTATTCTGTAACATTGATAATGATGATTGTTCATATTAGACATAGAAACAAATAGTATTTCTTACACTTTCTCATTGACTCAAAGTGCATGTAATTACCATACAAAAGCTAAATTGTTCTAAGGAATTTTATCATGCTGAATTGCATTGGTCAAAAGCTCTCCAAAACTCTTTTCCCAGGATTTTCACATGTACTGTCCTGAGAACTGAAGATTCCATTTCATTTCCAGAGACTGTGGTGTTTTAAACTCATCACCTTGAGGATGGGAAGCCCATCAAATGTACCTTGCAAGGCTGAAGGAGGTTTTTTTCAGACTTGAGAAGGTACAACTGGACAGGAAGTCTGGGAACCAAACTAAGACCTGCCCAGCTGTGACAACAGGGTAAGGTGAAAGCTAAAAAGAGGAGTTAGTTACAATGAGCACAACTTTTTCTTGAAAGTCGGAACAGGTGATGCTCAAGAGTTTGTTCTAGTCAGTAAAAGCAAAAGGTTATTAGGGCATGGTAGTAAAAGATTTTTAGGACAAAAATCAAAGAACCTGGAATCTTGGCACTGTGGCCTTTCAGCACTCTGCAGGAGGAGCCTGTTCATGCCACCCACCAGGACTGTCCTACCAGAGATGTGTCCTCTAAAACTGTTCTCAAAAAATTTTAACTGTATGGAGTATGCTATGCAAAGCAGCTATCAAAAAATAGATACCAGCTCTGTCCTTGATATTAAAGAGGATCATTTGGATTACTGCAATCAAATATTTAAAAAAAAAAAAAGCATTCATTACGAATGTGAATTTACATCCCTTCATTTGTAGGAATGATCAGAAGAATATCTCATTTAAAATTAGCATTCTTTAAGTAAGACTTAAAAATTGAATTGAACGGAGAATAATAGCCTGTCCAACTCTTTGCTGCCTTCAACTCTCTTTAAAATAAGAACTTTTTCTTAAGAAATATATAAACCACTATTATTTTCAGCCCATATCATTTACACAGCCCTGATCAGTTTGGGGTGAGAATTATTTTGGGTTGGTTCCATTGGGATGAGAGTGCTGATGGAGTTTGTAATTCCTTACATCAGTGTTCTTGATTAGCACCGGATACACAAAGCCCCTTTGTCCTTGAACTATTGAAACCAAGGCCAAACAAGAAGGAAGGAATTTGGTTTGCAATTCTATGTGTCCTTTGCTTGAAAGCACTGTACCCCAAATCCCTCCCTCAGCTTTTGTATGGGGTCACACTGCTGGGGCCTCCTCCAGCCACACCTGAGCCTTCTTGGCTCTCTGTCCTGTTGCTGTCTCTCTTCTAACCCCCAAGAAAATTGCTGCCTTCAAGTCAGTCCCTGCCTGAATGGGTAGATCAGTTCCTAGCCAAACCACCCTGCTGCTGGGTTCAGATTCCTGAAGAAAATTATGGGGAGCCAGCCCAGCTCCAGTTGTTTCAGTGGTCTGTTAAGACAAAGAAGAGTTAATTATTCTGCTCTCACGTGAATGGTTTGGCATCCATCGGGAACATCAGTCCAAGCTGGCAGGATATACTGACTCCTTCCTGATACACCCTAAACTCAGTCATCACTGTTGTAAATGCTGTCCCACCACTACTGCCACTACTGCTGAGCCTCCAGTATCACTCAGCCCAGTGCCAGGGCTTCCCCATATTTTATGGACCCCTCTGGCATTTCCAGACACTGCATTTCAGAACAAGTAGTATTAGGCCATGGGAAACTATTTGGGGCTTGCCTTTGCTGTTCCTGCTATGATCTTGACTTTGAACTAGTATTATCTGTGATGGCTTTTTTGTCTGCCTACATCTTTCTGACATGCATAGTTAGATACTGCATTGGAAATGCTATTAAATAGGAACCTACCTAACATTCCTGGGTTCCGCCGTGCCCAGATGCCATTTGCCATGAACTGGGGCACTCCCCAGCACTACCACCCTTGCACCGTGGCTGGAGACAAAGCTTTCAGCTGCCCTATGGACAAAAAATGGATTCCTTTTCTTCTTCAGAGGCAGCACAGAGGGAAATATGTGTTATCATAGTAAAGGAAAAGGTTATCTGCAATGAATGGACAAGCTCTCTCTGTCAGCATAAAATGTTCATAGAGGGTATGCTGAAGGAAAGGCAGATTATTTCTTGGGGCTCATAGTCCTTCTTTGTTCAGTGTTTTTTTACTCAGTTTGTCTGTTGGCAAGCTGATTTTCCTTATATTTCAGAGGAGATGTGCTGAATGGCAGATGACAGGCCAGTCACTTGGCTGATGCCAACTCACATCTGTACGTTAAGCTAAACCAACTGATCTTTGGCCCTAATAGAAGCAAAAGTCAACCATATGTACACAATGCATATGCACACAGAAAGAAGAAAAAAAACCCACAACCAAACTCGGGCCACACCACTCCAAAGATTATAAGTAACTAAACAGGACAAAGGTCTATCCCTAAATGCTAAAGATCGGCGTAAGGGCTTTTTTATGGCTGATAATATACCATGCCCGATAACATACCATGCCCCACTGTTAAGCCAAGGACTTTTTACAGCTGAACAAAACTTAACGATCAGTTTTTATGTAACGCATCTCATAAAAAAACACGAGAAAGTGCTCTGCCAAGAAGATCAATATTGTTATCTCTGTTTCTCAGAAAGCTGACCAGCAGAGTGAAGATGAAGTGCCTAAGGTGCCTTACGTAGAAGGCTATAGGAGTGTAGAAGACTTCTCCAGTCCAAAAATCAGAAGTATGAAAGGGCCAACCGTGCTTTACTCAGGGGGTTACACACACTACCCTGTTTGTAGTAGGAATGTTTCTCAAACACCACGAGTGCTAATTCAGCTCCACTGACTGCACCGGGAGTGCCTGTGGCAGCCAGGGCCACCCCTACACTAGGGGACAGGCAGACGAACAAGTTCCTGCACTGTCAGCTGGAGTATGAAATTACAGCACTTCAGCTGCTTTGCAGGAGCTGCCGCATGCGCTCGGCCACCGCTGCCACGGCGAGGCTGCTCACCCTTCGATGGAGTCATGTAAACCACACCAGCACAGGAGGATGTCGCTGAGGAAAGGACAGGTTAGGAAGAAAGCCAGGAGGGGGGATTTACTGAATCTATCACTGTTCAGCTATCCCAGCCAGTGCATCCTTACGACCCTTCTGAAAGTCATGTCCACCTGGGAGCTGGGGCCCTGCAGCACTAGTGCCCAAGCAAACCTGACATGGTGTTTGCAGCTGCACAGGGTCACTCCATGCTCTGCAGAGCAGCCTGAAGGACAGAGCCAGTGTCCTGACCCCACTGTCCTGCTCCTGACTGCTCCAGGAAGCAAGTAAATGACACAGCAACATTTATTGTTTGATTTAACTTGAAATGTATGGAGAAATTAAATTCAGTGCAGTAAACACCAGGCCTTAGAAAAGGGAAGATAACAACACACATATACACACATATACGTGGTGAGTAGCAGATTCCTTTTCTTGGTTGTAGTCTGATCCTTTGCCTGTGAGAAATTGATTATCCATCTGGGAGAAGCCTTGGCTGCATGTGCCACCAGCCTGGCCTGCTGACCCCGGTTTCCTACATACTGCTGGGGAGTGGAAAGTGAACCTCTTGCCACAGAGTTCAGAGTTCACCACCAGGGAGAGAGGACTGAATCACTCACCCTTTCCTTCTACATGTGCAGGGGGAAAAAAAACCTCTCTCAGAATAACTTATTAACCCAAATTACCTCCCATTCTTATCTCATCCTGCTTGTAAGTCACACTGACAGGCTTTCAGCAAGACTTTCAGAGCCCTGCAAAGGTCCTCCATTGTGAACTTTCAGACTTGGTGGAGACCTGCCAGTGCCCATTCCTTTACTTGACCAAGCAGCCTCAGCAAGAGAAGCTATAGTGCAAGGCTCACCTCTTCCAAATGACTGCTCCGTTTGCCTCTGGATTACCCTTCATGAAACATGATCTGCAGTTTCCACATTTAAATCCCAACAACATCCTCTGTGGTCTGTTGGTCAGTCTGCCTTTCAGCACGACGTGGGAAAAATCTAGGAGCAGTTAGTCTCCCAATAACAATGTGTATAGCAGACTGTATGTCTATATGTTGTCATGGAGATGCTATGGGATACATCTGAGGGTTTTGCTGGTTGGGTTTCTTCTGCATCACACATTTGTACAGAAATTAGGTTTTGACAAAAATATAGTATCTGAAGTTTTCCAAAGCATAAGTGGAACATAGATCTGTGTCAGAGCAGATCAGGTCACCTTATTCATGATGACTTGCATGGGCCTTAATTTTTTATTTTCCACTGAAATTGCTCCTGATTTCACATCCACATAACATCACTGAGTTCAGAGAATTAAACCAGTCAAAAATAATTGAGGGGGAAAAGAAGCAGGCCATATGTTTTAAAAGCAACAATTTAAAAATGCAAGATGACAGAATATAGTAATCTTTTGCAAATACAGGGGCACTCAAATAACTGGTTGGGCAATTGTCCTTAACAGTTCACCTGGGACATTTGAGACCTCCATCATTTTCCACCTTTACCTGATGTTTTTAAGGTAAGCAATTTTACTGCTTGTGTCCATCTTATTAATTTTTTCCTATTAATATTCTCAAAAAATTTTTAAAAAAGTTATTTTCAGTTAAATTGTGATGGGGTTTTTTAATCTTTTAAAGGGAGAAAGAATTAGTCCATTTCCAAATCGCACCTTGTCCATAAAAGACAAATCACGTGGCCCATGGAAATCATATTCCAAATAGTGCAGTAAATGTCTGCAATCAAACAGGCCAAGGACCTAACAGTTAATTACACAATCAGAAGCAAACCTGAGAAGTCACCGTCAGCTCACAACCTGCAGACCGTTGTCAATCTGAGCACTTTTAAAAGGTATCACCTCAGTCTTTCTAGGTAACATCCTTACAGCATAGCCTTTTCTAACCACATAGTTAAACCTCTCACCTATCCAAGCTCTCGTCTAATTATGCTCGATTAGTTTTTTAATTGTGCTTGGAAGCGACAGTTTGCTGCTGGCCTCCTTCTAAAGTTATTCAGGTTTGAGATTACTGTAGAGAACCTGCTGCATTTTCATACCACTGCTAGTGCAGGTCCACTGGCTGAGAAAAGCTCCCTTGTGTCTGTTGACATGAATAATCCCCAACATTTTTAATATAGGCTGCCTTTGCCAGTTGGCTGACACTTGTGCTATGCCACGAATAAAAGCTATTTGATGACAGTTGAGAAATGGACGTGAGACGCTTGCTGCTGTATTTCCTCTGCTCTGTGGGAGCTAGTTCCTATAGTTTGTCATGTGCAGGAATGTAAAGATGCTAAAGGCAGCTTGAATGCAGCCAGTGATGATGTGGTAGTGCAGGCAACGTAGCAAAGTGAGACCCGAAACCTCTTCTAATCGCCTGCTCCTTATTTATGTTCCTCAAATGGCTTTGCTGCCTATAGGAAGTCTAAGTCACTGTAGGTTTAGATAACACACATTTTTATGCATTTACTTAGCTACAGCACCCAAAGTGTGCTTCACATCTACACAGAAAAGATTCCTCTTATCACCCAGCTAGACAAAGTTTAAAGTTTTCTGTGTATCATATAAGCAATGGGATTAATAATACATGGTTACTTACTAGCAACTGCTGCTCTTCAGAAGACCCTCATGTGTTTGTGTCTGAGGGGTGTGCACTGTAGGAGAACCACAAATTCCTGGCGTGAAGAACATACACTCCAGGAAAACCACGTGGAACAACAGCTTTAGTGACTCTGTGTGTGTGTGTGGTGTGTTAGTGCTAGCAAGGGAGAAAAAGATAGGGATTTAAGGTAGAGTTGACAGAACAAGAGGAAAAATGTTTGGCTAACAGAAAATGGGAGATGGATTGAGGTGTATAAGAAGTATGAAGGAAAAAAGCAAGATTGAACCTTCCAAGAGCAAGATAAAATAAGCAGAAAGAGGGGATGACTGGGAGAATACAAGCAGGAGGAGGAGTGGGAGGAATGAGATTAAAGGTAAAGTAACATTACAGAGGGCCTTGAAGGGGAAGATAGGGAGACTTACATGGAGGCTGAGAGAGACATGAAATCTAGGATTTGAGAGATGGACTGGTGTGTCACAGCTGTGGGATTTTTAGCAGGAGACTTCTGAGCAAACGAGAAGAAAGTCAGCACAGACTGAGTGCACAGACTGCAGCACAGACATTTACTGCATGGATAAGAGTCTTTTGAAGATGGACAGTAAGGGAAAGGGAGATTTAGAAGATTTAATACATTCCCATACTTAGGAGACAAAGCATACAGGTAACCCATTAAGGCCCTTTTATTACCAGAAAACCCTAGCAGACATGAAGTTTGAAGGTCTAGCAGAAAGAGGCAGCACATGGTATACTCAGCAGGCAAAAGTCCTTAAAAATATTGTCAGTGGCCTGCAAAAAATCAACAAGGGCTGCTATCCTCAAACAAAGCATTCACTTGATTCCATTCCAAGCTGATCCTTGCCCTGGGTTTTTTACTCACTGATAAGTAATATTAAGTAGATTTACAGGTTAGTGAAACTCTCCTCTCCCTTATAGGTCCTTACCAAAGTTTTCTCTGCAGACCTGACCCAGCGGAGAGAGGCACTGCCCTCTCCCTTGTAGTCAGATCAGAGCTAGAGCTGACAAAATGCACCTGCCATAATGACGCACCACTAACGACCCTGCACCTTCAGTCTAGGGTTTCAAGCACCTGATGTTATTGTGACACTGGTGAGCTCTGCTGTCTCTGCCTGCGGGCCTAGAACTTTGCAGAGCATTGAGCTCTTATGGGGCGCCCAAGGAGAGATGAGGTGTCAATGCTTCATAGCTGTCTCTGGGAAAGGAAGCCAGATGGTCTCCAGCAGATAGCCAATACAAGAATCTGCATGAAACCAGGTGAAGCAGCATGAGGAAAATCAGAAGCCAGAGAGAATTACTTTCCCCCAAGAAGAGGGAAGAATTGGTGTGCATACATAGACAGTGTCCTGGGGGTTATAAGGCGAGACATGGTGACACAATGATGGCATAATTTCCTGATGATCTGTGGAGCAGAAGATGCTTTGGAAAGCTCTGTTAGCCAGATCAGCTTTTGGGACGTGTGACTAACAGTAATAGGCCATAATAATTATTTTTTAAATGTCACTTCAAGCACAGTTTTCTCCTGATTATCACTAAAGCACATTTCTGGCACTAAGTGCCTCTGTACAGTATATCTTGGTAGTATCTGAAGCTAGCACTCAGCTCCAGGCAAAGATGTTAAAAACAGTATAGCATTTTGTTCTTGTAAGGGAGAAATCTCACAATTAGGCCATCTGCTACCTTGCACACCAGTGACAGCTCGTCCTCCTATTTGCTGATAGAACTAGGGCTGGCAATTAAATAGCAGCCCTTCCTCCTCACCCTCCTCCCAGCCTCAACAGTTTTACCCCTGTGCCACAGCTCCTCTCATGCAGCCCCCACCAGAGCTTTCCTTCTTCACCTGGGAATGGACAAGCTGCTATGCTTCCCTGCCAGGCTCCCTGCAGCCAGTCTCTGCCCCTCTCCTTTTGCCTCACCTTTGGCTGCCCTGAGCCACAGTTCTCGGTGGGGTGGGCTGATGCTGATGTCGCAGAGGATGAAGCTGCAGCTCCTTGATGGCATGTTGCTTAGTCCCACATTGTGTCAAGAAATCACAGTCAGAACAGAGCTGCCTCTGCACCTGGTGTGATTGCTTTCATGTATCTTGAGCCTCCTCGAGACAAATCTTCTGTTTTAAAGTAGACTGAGAAAATGACTGATAGACCACACTTATTTCAGCCTTCCTGGAGGCAGGAAGAGAGGGTCTCATCATACTCTGTCTCTACAAATAACTGCATCCCAGCATAGAGGTACCCACCCCACCTTGCAATGCAACGGTCAGCTGTGGTGGTGTGGAGCTCATCACTGCTGGGCACCTTCACACTTCTATCAAATCCAACTTTTCCCAGAGCCTGAATAGCCCTAATCCACATCTCTGCAATATATCACAGTCCCCTGGGCTAGTCCACTAGCTCCTGCTCTTGGGTCCTCCCTGCACAGCAGTGGCACTGTGGCATGGCAACCGCAGCTGCTGTGTCCTTCCCTTCCATTCCCCCAGCCTGTGCCCTTGCCCTTGCTGCACTCATCAGGCATCCTCCAGTTCTCCACCTCTCTGCAGAAGACAGCTCTCTTCAGTGGGCTGCTGGCAGTTAATGTGCCTGACTCATAATGGCTTGCTTTCTTTAAAGGAAGATGGGTATCTCTGAAGTTGGTGATTTTTATGCCTCTCGGATTCATAATCCTGTGATTGCTGTGATATTCAGCACCAGAGTTACTACAGCACAGCGGCTGGATGCAGTGCTCAGAGGTTGAGTGCTGAGCTGGGAGCAGATAAACGCCCTGCACACGCTTTATAAGCCACAGAGTCCCGGAGCAACTCTGTGAGCCGATACCACACTTTGCCTTCTTTTGGCAC
>NW_008653332.1:45995-79327 GCF_000695815.1 Acanthisitta chloris | reverse complement strand
AAGACCCAGATCCAAGAAGGCAGAGCTGAGGCTTAGCTTCACAGTTGCTTTTCCTCTGACAGTTTTGTAGAAAGCTAAATATTCGTGCACCTAATCCGCATGTATTTCTTTAAGGGGGCTTGTTCTCTTAGCGCTGCTCGGGGCTGAATGGCCGAGCACGCCGCATTTTGCTTACGGTGCAGGGTGAATTCACCTGTGGGGCTCAGCGCGAGGGTCCCTGCATCCCCCAGGGATGAAACGCGGCTTGCTCGGCTCAGTTCGGCTGTTCCCCATGCTGGGCTCTCCAGCTCGGGCAGACTTTGGAAACGGGAGGTGGTCTGGGTCGATGGAGATGATGTTTGTCATGGGGACGAGGACGCGTTCCCGCTGCCAGGCAACCGGCACTGCAGCGCCCGTGCCAGTGGCTGCGAGCACCTCTGCAGAGGCAGGTCTGCGGGAGGAGCGGCCACCCCGGGCTGCTGGGGGCTCTGCAGCTGCTCCCCAGGGACCCTCACGGGGCAAAACGGGGAGACGACGCTGTGCCCCCTCCGCTGCCCACCCGAGGCTCCCTGCCCGGGGAGCCCAGTGCCCCCTGCGCCAGAGGAGACACCCTGCCCTGCTTCCAGCTGCAATTTTGGTCAGTGCTGCTCAGCAGAACGTGCCCTTTGCAGTGCAGACCCAGGTGAGAGGCTGCTGTTTGCATGGTTGGTGCTGTGGGGTCCGAAGGGGTGTCCGCAGAGCCCTCTGCCCTCACTCAGCACTCAGGCACATGGAGGCATTTCATCTCTTTTGCAGAGAGCTCTCCAGTCCTGCCCATTCATCCCTCTCCGTCCTGTGGCACAGCCTCACTGCAGGGCTGGCACAACCCGGGCACTCCATCACTCCATCAGTTTTCATCCTCTACCTATGCCCTGGAGAAACAAACTCCTTCTCATTATCCTATGCTACATCTTCAGCCATCCTGGCAGGGGTAAAAGGAGGGGAGAGAAAGAGGGACTCCAGAATGGTGTTGGTACTGGCAGGAGGAGGAGGTGCAGTTGCTGTTCTGGCTGATGGGCTCCAGAGAGAAGTACTCTTAGCCTGGGTCATGAATTTGTTTCTCCAAGCCCTGCTGCAATCGGCCACACACAGGTTGTCAGCTGAGGATGCAACAGATTTTACTCATGACAGACATCCATACTCAGATATATATGCATGAAAAGCTCATTCAGTAGGATTAGGTAAAATTACCATAGGGTGTGCAAAACAGCAGTGCCATCCACTGCTAGCATGCCCTTTGCTTATTCATTTTGATGATTTCTACCAGCCTTTGATTTCTTCCAGTCTCTCACTCCAGGAATATTCTTGTGAAGACAACATGGAGGTCTTTGTACTAAGCATTTCGAGAATTTTTCATGTAGCGATAGAGTTTTACGAATCTTGTATCTCTTGAGTAAATTTTTATTCAGATTGCCATTTAGTTTTTATTTAACAAGTTAGGAGCGGATATCTGGACTGCCAAGGAGCACATCTTGTTCCATCCTGCTTTGTCCTTCATGAACAAGGTTTGGCCATAAGTCCAGTGGAAAAGATATAATTTATTCAGAGCCATGCGATGACGTATACTCTTGCCACTTTGCACAGCTTAAACCCTAGAAGGGTTTAGGGTGAGGTGATAGCAGGAGAAGAGAAAGGCAAGATCAGATAATTTATTGCAGCTTCCCCCTGTGGTAGTTACATGTAAATCTCCATGGATTAAATGTCTGCAGAGGTTTGAAGCTGGGGGGGCAGGAATCATTTCCCTTCTGGATCCCAAGAGCAATTTACTTGCAGCACAGGGGCTAGACCCCAGGTGCAGCGAGCAACAGTGCAGTTTAGAAACAGTGTTTGTTCCTGAAGCTTCTTCCCATTTGTCCCAGAATTTCGTCACTTGTGCTTGTAGCAAGGCAGGTGGCACGGCTCCCCCATGCAGATGGCTGTAGGAGATGGAGTGCTGCCTCCTCCAGTGCCAGTGGGTGCAGACGACCGAGTCTCTACTGGCCCAAAGCAGCCTGGACTGGGAAGCAGACTCTGTCAGAGTCGTGCGCAATGCTGCCTGATGATTCACTCCAACCAGTGTTTCATTCCTTGGGAGCACAGAAGGGAGGCAGAGAGCAGATCATCACCCCACAGACCCATTTTCCCCATACCTAAGCTTACCCTTTCAGTGAGCCTGTACCCTCACTTAAGAGAAGTATGGAAAACCTGTCAGAATAAACACCATTAAGGGTTGTTGCTAGGAGGTATGAAGCAAGGATTTAACCTCCTGCCTCGAGCTCTCATCAGTCCTAATAAAGGTGTGGGGTGAGCTTGAGGACTGTCCTGCAAACTGGGCAAGCCAGAGTGATACAGAGTGCTACCAGTAGGCCACTGGGCTGGCCTGGAAATAGTTTTCTTAGCAGATTAAAAATACCTGACTTTGACAGCCAGCATGCTGGTTTGTGTATGCATAATTTGCTGTGATCATGCTATAAATCAAGATGAGACTGCTAAAATTATGTATGACCTCATTTGATAGATTATCTAATAAGGAATTTGCTAATGCAGTTTATCACTTAAAAAGCCATACGACTGCTAAGGATGAGTACTTTGCTGCAGCACATTTAAACCTAATTGTCAGAGGAGAAAAGCAAGCGGATTTCAGAGGTGAGTTAGAAGAGCATCCGTATGAGGATGATGTCTTCACTAAATCAGTGGTGCAATGCAGCAAGCAGGGTGGAAAGGAGTCTCCTCTGGATAAAGGTACAGAAAGCTGCTAGACAAGGCTGTGCTGTGTGAGAATACTGCATGGACTCACAGATCAGCAGTGCCTTCATAAGTGTAAATAGTTGTATACTAGCGGGCATGCTTGATTTTATTGTTTGATCTAGAGCTGTCTTTTAATTTTAATGACATTTCAGTTCTGTTTCACTGTCATGCAAGCAGATCTAAAATCCCTGATATGTGGAAAGAAACTACCAGCCTAGACCTCTAGCTCTAACTTGCTATTCTGGTTATCATGCCTGTCAGAATGAAAAGAGTAATTGTTTTGCTGCTATATGTTACCATCAAATATTTTTGTTCTTCCAGTCCTGTGACTCATTTAAAAAGACTGAACATCTCTTTGACGTACACAAACAGAACTAGAAAGCAGCTCAAGCCAATGAAACAAAGCTTGTTTTGCAGGTTTGTTAACCACATATTCAGTCCCAATCCCAAATTTATGATTAATATGATTAAAATATAAATGCTGTTTTCTTTACTGAGGTTTGTCTAAAGCTCATTCTGGGGTCTAAATGCCTGTATACATTCCCTGTATGTATGATACAGTTCAAAGCCTCCAAGATAAACATTAAACTTTCTCACAACTCTGTGCTCTGTGTGTGTGTGTATGTGTGGAGGGGGAGGTGTTAGAGAAGTGATGATTTTGAACTCCATTTTAGGATTGGGAAAAATGAGGTGGAAACATGAAAGAGCTTACAAAAGGCCACACAGAAATCATTATCAGAGCCAAGGCTAAAGCTCTGACTTCCCTGATCCCCACATCATCTCCTGACTGCCCAGAGCAAAACTGGCAAAAGTCCCTTTTCTACCCCCAGCGCCTTGGGTGCATCCTTCCTCATTTGTACCCTGCCCAAAAGGGGGAGTTTGTTCTTCTCCATGGGAAATAATGCTTTATGGCAGAAACAGGGAAATTGGATGTTGCTGTACAGAAAACAAGACATGACCATTGGCATAAGAAGGCATGAGGTAATTTTACTGAGCACTGCTAAGTCAATACAGTAGGTGAAACCTCCACATTGACTTAGGTATGTAACCAATGATTTGGGATTGTACAGCTGTACTGGTGTCACAAGAAGAGCAAAGATACCCATAAAGCACTGTAAATCCCAGGGCCTGGAATCAAGCAGCTGAAGAAGGATATTTTGGTAGAGTCAAAAATTAGAGTCACGCAAGGGGACTCCCCATGACATTGCATAGGAGGCCCACCTAAATATTATGATGCCTGATTGATAATGTAGTCCCAGTTGAGTAGCTGGAACTGCTCCTGAAGTATCTGGGACTGTTCCTGAGAGGCCTGGAGTCTCCATTTCTGTGCAAACACACAAAACAAAGCTGTGTGTATACATCTGACTGGAATGATTTATTTACAAAATAGAAAAACACAAACTACTGGCAATATCATCTGCCTCATTAAATGGCCCAGCTTTAAGTGGGAGAAGCCTCTTGAGGGGTAATGGCATAGTTCACCACCATGCCACATCACCATTTGTGGTTTTCCCCACTGACATTAATTGATAGAAACTGAGTTAGTGGATTTTCCTTTGAAGACATCTCTACAACAAGCTGGACTCAGGGCATCTGTTCACTCACCCTACCCTGTCAAATAGCTCCCTGATGAGAATTTTCGGTCACGGTTGACATGGCTTAGACAGAAGTTTCATCATAAGGCTTTCATTAGTCATTCCTTGAGTCATCCCATTTCATGAGCTCTTACCCCTACCAAGATAAAATCTTATATCAGTAACAATTCTCAGAGACCTACCAGTGATTGTGTGATGCAACCTATAGCAGCCAAGCAGAATTTACTCCTCCATATTTTATCTCCTGCCAGTCATCACCAAGGCAAAGTAAAAACAGCTGCTCTGAGCCCACATTATTGCAGTGAGATTCCAAAGGAGAGATGCTGAACCTCATTTAAAACCAAGGGAGAATCAAGAGAAGAAATAAAGGTCTTAAGGCTGTACCTTTGAAGCTGAATGCCTTTTTCCCCCCTTAGTACACATCTAGTCAAAATACATGCTTCTCATGACTACTGGGCAATAAACCTTGCCATGTAGCTGCATGTACTTTGCTCAGCCATATGGTTAGTAATACACCATGAAGCAATACATATTATAAAAATAGCACTGGTAGAATTATTCTTAAAACACCACTTACAGGCCAAAAATATCCTCAAGAAGAAACAGACTGTGAAAGTACATATTGAGGTTGCTATCTGGTAGAACAGGCAAATTCTCCTGCTGTGCAAATCAAAAGGTGGATTTTTTTGTTTCTTTGAAAACATTAGGTAAACATTCCTAGAAAGACAGAATTGAAATAGATGGCAGGAACTACAGCAAGCATCTGTTGATCAGTGGTGAAAGATTGCCCAGAAAAGTCCAGGGGATGTAGGAGGAAAGCAAGGCTGCAGCTGAGGTCATACCTGAGGACCATGCTACATTCCTTCCAAGGGTGGAGATTCCACCCTACCACGCATTCTGCTGGATCATATGGGAGATCTTCAGCTGAGTCACCGTAGAAGAGCAATGTAGAAATTTCCAAAGCTGCAAGGAGCAAAGTTTTACAGACATCCTATTATGTTCAACTTACATAATCTGAGTACTTAGCTGCTTAGATAATATAGTGATAGAGCTTTATGGAATTAAAAAAGAAAAAGCTTCTCACAGATAATAATGTAGCAAGAATGGAATTATAGTGTTCAAAAAATCTGTAAAATAAGTCCCATTTTCTTTCTGGCTTTATCGGACATTTCCAAGAGGGACTTAATGCAACAAAGATGATACCTCAACTCTTACAGCTGTGACATCATTTACACTGAACTGCGAATTCTCAAAGCATTGTTTAGTTTTTGGAAACAGAAGCTTCTGGTGACTTAGAGACACAAAAAGCAAAGGTCAGGGTTCAAACAGTAGTCTTAGAAGGACTGTTTTGTTCCTGTTGAACTGCAAAACTTGTGCTAACTTCAGTGTGGATTCTTGCTGTCATCTGCATGCAACACTACCATTTTGCAAAAGATGAGCAACTCTTATCTCCATGTACTGTAAAGATAAACACAAAAGTCTTGCACAGCAGCTGCAGCAAAGGACTGGAACTAATGTGGAAGAGTAATGATGGAAGCATGTTATGCCTAGAAATATTTCCTCTCCAATCACAAATTTGGGGGTTTAGCTGTGTTACATAAAATTCCGAGGAGTTAGATCCTCCACTGGCTTAAGTCATAACTCTATCAAAGTACACGGAATTAGGTTGATTTGTATAAGATGATCACACATTTGAAAAACATATTTTGCCCTAGATGGCTGATAGACTTTCAGCAGTGCTCTCTAGAGTAAGAGAGTAGAAGGAAATAAGCTGTTTTAGAAAATTATACATCCTTCAGTAAGAAGTGTGTCTTACCTAGTGAGAAATGTACCCTTTTCTCATAGGTACAAGCCGTGCTATCTCTGATAAAATAATAACACCTTGTGTTGCAGGAACAGGATGGACATATATGAACAATACAAGGGAGTGCTTACTCCAGTGCTTACTGCTTCTGGTCCCTTCCTCTGCTTGCTTTTCCAAAGTAGCACCTCTCTAGTGATTCAGCTGCTATGCAGGTTATTCAGGGACTCTTTTCCAAGTACCAGTATACTTGCAGGGATAAGGTTTATCTGAAAGGCAGACTATGCAAACAAACATACAATAAACTTTTGCAGTTCCACATTTTTTCCACTCCAAAGATTGTTCTTCCATCATCTGACACTTCGGTGCAAAATGCATCAACAGCTTAGAAGCTGGTATGTAAACTTCACATGCCAAACGGAGGGAATGCTAAGGACATCTGTAGCTGAAGAGTTTCCATGGTGGGAGAAGACTATACTCATGTGGAAGTGGAAAACTTAGGTTTACCAACAGTTGGGCCATTTGCTTTGGAATAATTTGATCACAACTGGTATTAAACCAACTACTTTACATGGTGCAACTGTCCTTGGAGAATGCTTCCTGCTTCCATGACCAAACACAGGACTGAAAAGGGCAAAGAATGATAACAAAGGAATTCAGGCTATCTACTACCAGAAAGCAGCGCTGACTTTCAACCAAACACCTGCCATTAAAAACTGGTTTACAACAGAATCTGCATTTCCCTTGTGGAGTCTCGTATCTAAGTTAGCCAGGGATGAGAGGTAAAATGCCAAACCATTTTGCTTATTGACAATAAAAGTCTGACAGTTCTTTGCAGCAATAGCAAAAAAAATAAATAAAGGTAACTACCTGTGATGCTGCTCTTCCATCATTTTGAAGCTGTTGTTCAGGATATTGTATTACTTTTTGTCTTTATTTATTTCCAAGTGTTATTGCTTGGCAGGCAGAACTCTTGGACTGTGTTATGTACCAATCCTTCCAGCAGCTAGGCTTTCACAGAGATATTAATACTCAAGAATACTGGAATAGATCTAAAATAAATATCCCACTGTCCTCTTCTCTGGGTCCTATGCATCAACTACTGTGCTAGCATACAGAAATGTTTGGTATTCCACAACTGGATGGAGAACAGAGAAGGGAGAGCTCACAGTGAAGTGCTGGGCATTCACTTGCTGTATACAAACAGAATGGAATATAAATCAAAGCTGTTCTTTGATCCCAACAGTCCGAGCCATGTTCTGTTTGACTCTGCACTGGCAGCCTCCAGCCGCTTTGCTCCTAAACTCACACATAAGGCATAAGGCATAAGGCATTGCTTAGCCTCCCTGTCCTACAAAGCATCTGGGTTGATGCAGCATTAGTCAGGTTGGGATGAACCTGTGCAGGCCTAATAGGAGTGGGACCGTTACTCTGTCCTGAGGAGCAGCACAGGAAACCTCTCATGGAGGAGCAGCAGGCTCTGCTGCTCAGTGCTTCCCATGACCCAGGTGCCTCAACTCCAACACTCATCATGTTTCCCCCTCTGCTGCTCCCAGAGGACTTAAAGGTGTTCCCTCAGATGCTATAATTTAGCCCTTTCAGGCATCAGTTCTGTTCACCCATGCGAGGACAACAGTGTATTTAAAGCTGAAACATCCAAAGAATACATTCAAGAATCTATGATAAAAGCTACAATTTTATGCACTGTGGAGCATCCATCAAGGAAATGCACAGAGCTAGTGCCACAAAATAATTACATGTGCAGAGTCCATTGTAAACACAGCTTTTATGTGCATCAGCACAGCTGGGGACAGTGTTTAAAAATATAATTATGTAATGCATTTTATGTAGTCCGTGAGCCATTCAAGTGATACCATCAGTTCAGCAAAATTGCATGCAGCAGGTCTGTATCTATTGGCCTGAGCAAAGAAACATTTTTCAAGAGCATTATTTTTTTTTCCTGCCACAAAATAGATTTGTCTCCGATGCCTATGGGGGATTTGTGTCTCTGTCATTGGCCACTTTCTCTCCTACTTTCACCAATGAAGGAGAAAGAAATGGGGAGTTATTTTTGGCCTTGCAGCAGGCTCCAGCATCTAAATCAGTTAGTTCTGAAACCACTTGGGGTGGTGCTGGTTCTGTTTTAATGGCTTTAGAGAGAAGGAATTTGTGATGTCTGACTGTTAGTGTAAGGCAACAAAGCAGCTGTTGTGGGGTAGAAGGGCAAGGCAAGGTTAAGACACGCTGTAAGGAAACAGGGTCCAGCCTTTCGTGCTAGATGTGCAGCAAATGATAAGTCGTGGCTACAGCAGCACAGAAGAGGCTATTACTAAGCCACATAGAGGCTTCAGTGCAGCAGATCTCTATTAAAATGTACAAAGAAAACAGGTTTGCAGCCATACTTACTGCTGACACCCTCCTGTCCCCTCCCCCTGCTCCCCCTTCCATTTATTTTATCCTTGTAATGCTTATAGTATATGAGCTGCAGAACATGTAAAGGAAGGTTTGCTTTCCTTGTTTAATCTGCAATTGCAGACGAGTTGAAGTGATGCAACAGTAAAATTTCTGAGACAGTGCTTAACAGTGCTGCTAAATGATAGGAGCAGCATGCACAGATATTTATCTGAGACGAAACTTGAGGTTTATAGACTCTGCTTAATGGTCATTTTAAGGCCCCCAAAGCTTTCACTATTTTGCAGACAGTAGATTATATATCTTGGCCAAATCCTACATAGAAAATGATGTCTGAGCTGTCAAAATCTTTCTAGGAGACCCAGCAGATTTTTTTTTCATTTAAAGAGACCGTTAGAGAAATCTGTACCTATTTCCATAACACAAGATCCACAGGTGGGAGTAGCAAGATAGCTTCTTCAGCTAGCCAGGAGCTGTTTGGCACAGAAACAGGACTTGATGCTAATTTCTAAATATGGGATCTGATATATGAAAAGAGATTTCCTTTTCCCTGTCAGATGCTGGGTCATGTGTAGCATACTGAAAAGGAAAGTAGAGACCAAAGGTGTCTGCACTGCATCTGCTTGCATGCTGGCATCCTTGAGAAATAGAGACATAGCTCCTTGCTTTCTCTCTTCCTTCCTATGAATATTGTATTTCTTTTTGCTTAGTGGAATGGCATTGATTAGAGGACGGAAGATACTGCAGCCAGAAGAGTCCATCACTGGCTGCAGCGTGGCAGAGCCCAGCAAAGTAGGAGCTCTGCTTTTGGATCACATCCAGATGAGCTGCAGTGCTCAACAGAATAGTTGTTTTTCTGAAAGACAGGCACAAGCATCATCCAGCCACATTTTCGAAAGGAGGCAAATACAACACAGTTTGAAAAAATCTCAGAACTGCCATATATTTGATTCCAGAGCTCCTAAGGTATTTAGATGCTTCCTTCCCCATGGAAATCTCTGTAAAATGCATGTTGTAGATTAAGTTCTTTGTGCTCTCTGTGGTACTGCCTGCATAGGTTGTGCAGATATAGACTTACATAGTGCATGTCACCTCAGATTTACAGGGAAAGCGAAGGCAGCTATCAGTGCATTGCCTCCACTGCACAGCCTACTGGCATGCATGCAAACCAGCCAGTCAGGCTCACCTCAGTCCCTGGGAAGGTAATGGAATGCCTCATTCTGGAGGCCATCTCTGCCCACATGGAGGACAAGCAGGTGATCGGGAGTAGTCAGCATGGGTTCATTAAGGTAAGTCATGTTTGACCAACATGATTGCCTTCTATGATGAAACAACTGCCTGGATGGATGAAGGGAGAGCAGTGGACATTGTCTACCTTGACTTCAGCAAGGCTTTTGATGCTGTGTCCTACAGCATCCTCATCAGAAACTTAACAAGTGTGGGTTGGATGAGTAGACAGTGAGGTGGATTGAGAACTGGCTGAGTGACAGATCTCGGAGAGTTGTGGTCAAGTGACACAGAGCTAGTTGGAGGCTGTCACTAGTGGTGTCACCCAAGGGTCCATACTGGGCCCAGTTTTTTTCAGTGTATTCATCAGTGACTTGGACAAGGGACCAGCAAATTCACTGATGATACAAAACTGGGAGGGGCGGCTGTGCTGTGCTGCCCTTCAGAGGGACCTTGACAGGTTGGAGAGATGGGCAGAGCAGAATCGCCTGAAATTCAACAAGGAGAAGTGCAGGTCCTGCACCTGTGAAGGAATAACCCCAAGCACCAGTACAGGTTGGGCACTGACCTGCTGGAGAGCAGCTCTGTGGAGAAGGACCTGGGGGTCCTGATGGACAGTGGACAACAGGCTGTCCATGAGTCAACAGTGTGTCCTTGTGGCTCAGAAGGCCAATGGGATCCTGGGATGCATTAAGGAGAGCATTGCCAGCAGGTCGAGGGAGGTGATCCTGCCTCTCTACTCAGCCCTCGTGAGGCCACACCTGGAGTATTGTGTCCAGTTCCAGGTTCCTCAGTACAAAAGGGACATGGAGCTCCTGGAGCAGGTCCAGCAGAGGACAAAGAAGATGATTAAGGCACTGAAGCACCTCACTTATGAGGAAAGGCCGAGGAAGTTGGGCCTGTTCAGTCTTGAGAAGAGACTATTGAGAAGGGACTTCATAAATGTACCGGAAGAGAAGGTTCAGGGGTGACCTTATCACCCTCTAGAACTACCAGAAAGGAGGTTGTAGTCAGGTGGGGATTGGTCTCTTCTCCCAGGCAACCAGCAGTAGGACAAGAGGGCACAGACTCAAGCTCTGCCAGGAGAGGTTTAGGTTGGATATTAGGAAGAGATTTTTTACAGAGAGAGTAGTCAGGCATTGGAATGGGCTGCCCAGAGAGGTGGTGGATTCACCGTCCCTGGAGGTTTTCAAGACAAGACTGGATGTGGCACTTAGTGCCATGGTCTAGTAACCACAGTAGGGTTGGATGATCTTTGAGGTCTTTTCCAACCCAGTTGATTCACGAGGTTTAGGTTGGATATTAGGAAGAGATTTTTTACAGAGAGAGTAGTCAGGCATTGGAATGGGCTGCCCAGAGAGGTGGTGGATTCACCGTCCCTGGAGGTTTTCAAGACAAGACTGGATGTGGCACTTAGTGCCATGGTCTAGTAACCACAGTAGGGTTGGATGATCTTTGAGGTCTTTTCCAACCCAGTTGATTCACGCCAAGATGATGAAGCCAGACTCTTCTCACTTGTGGAAAAAAACAAGAGAAGAGGTAACAGGCAAAAAACTGATGCACAGAAAGTTCCACCTGAATACCAGGAAGAACTTCTTTAGTGCACAAGTCACTGAGCACTGGAACACATTGCCCAGAGAGGTTGTGGGTTCTCTCTCATTAGAGGTATTCAAGAACTGTCTGGACGCAATCCTAAGCCGTGTGCTCCAGGCTCGCCCTGCTGAAGTAGGGAGGTTGGACCAAATGGCCCATTGTGGTCCCTTCCAACCTAACTGATTCTGTGATTCTGGTGAACGTATTTCATGCCACATTACACAACAAAGACAGAGTTTTGCATGAGCACTCGATGCTCGTATCTATACACACACACACACACACACATACATAGTGCATAGATACTGAGCAGAATCTTTATACTTTATTAGGAAAGAATGATTTTGGGGAGGTCTAAGCAGTTAAATGGTTTCTGTAATTAAGCTTGAGGAAAAGCAAACTTGCATTTTTAAAAAATGTACAAGTTTTGGGGTAGGTTTTTGTCTGTAAGATGTAACATTTTATGATTTTATATTCTCACAGGAATTTGTAATTGTCCACTTGAATGTGCTTGATACTTTTGAGCAAGACATATTTAACACAATGCCTGCAGACAGTGAGCTGGATTTTCAAAAACACTGTTGAGCAAACACCCTCATGGGGTTATATGTCTATGGCTTGTTAATGTAGGAGATAATTCCTTTGTAAGTCTGGGTCAGGATGTGTGATATCAACAGGTGAAGACCAAATTCTTCTTGACATGTCTAATCCAACTGGTATGGTAGCAGTATAAAATGAGTTGAAAAATTTACATGTTTGGATCCTGAAATGCTATATTTACTACCTGCAGAAGGGAATATGTTAAGTAGAGTACTGTCAGCAGATGAGACATGGGAAAGGACAGGCAATGTGACTTCCTCAGGATCACATAACAGCTCCATAGAGGAATTCACAGCAGAGCTACTGACTTGTGTTCCACAGATTGCTAGCCACTCTCAGGTTCAAACTTCTTCCAGTATGCCTTTCTGCAGAAATAGTCCAGGACTGCACTACCACATGGAGAACATTTTAATTGGATATTTATTAAACAGATCTGGTTTAAGATTCTTAACACAAAAGTTATTGGAAAGGGCATGCACTATGCAAGTGCATTCAGCACAACTTTATGGCCGAAATGCTGAAAGCAAATTTGATTAAGAAAAATCTTTTCAAATGGAATATATTTTATATGATCACAGGGGAACCTTCAAAACACAAAATTAAGTAATTCTTCTGGGTAAAGCCTGGCTGTGAGTTCAGAGGTATAAATGTGCAGGCAGCATGTTGTGTCCTGTAAAGAGGAACAATGCCACTTCTACCTTTACCAGAGAACAGAGGATCCCAACACTGACATTAGCATGGAAAAAAAATTAGTTAAAAGCACAGAGAATCCTTCAAACTGTGTGTGTGGATATTTCTGAGTATCCACAAATATGTTAGTGTTAAGTATATTTATTAGATAGTAGAATTACCTGGGTGTAACTGAAACTCTGATTCCTTGAAGCCAGTCAATCATTCTTAAAATATGGTACATATGTGAAACTATTACCTTTTCCAAATAAGACAACTGCCTTGGGACAACAGAGTAACTAGTACTGCAGGATAAATGGTGGGATTTGATCACAGGTCTAAAGGAGTGTTATAAGGAGAACCCATCAAACACATGCCCTTAAATTCCTCCAGTGCTCTTCCCTTAATCCCTCATACTAATGTTATTTATACAGTGTTTATTAAAAGTGGTTTCTAATTTCAGGCCTCAAATCACACAGCTGCTAGAGGTCTGCACACCTCCATCTCACTCCAGCTGAGATAATGGAAGCAATGGGCAATACATACCTAATCCCATCTCCCCCACTATGATTGCAGTAACACATTCCCACTTTTTCAAACACCACTGCTCAGCACACATGGCTACTCAAGTTGTATTTCCCTGAAAAGGTGGGAGTTGGAGAAGCATTGACTATTTGGAGATTTACATGCAAAATGCATTTTTGAAGCAAGAAGATACTAGCAGATGGATTTCATGAAGGAAAAACATTGAGCAAAATGCCATAGCCAGTCCAGATAGTTTCAGTGAATAGGAAATGTGAAACTGAAACCCAGCTCGTAACCATATCTCGGCAGCATGCGGTCACAGGTAATAATTGTCCTCACAGTCCAAATTCTCATGCGATTCCCAGGCCATGAAATGGAAAGTTGAGAACATGATCATCTTGACTGGCAGAAAGAGCAGGTGGATGGCAGCTTTGAACTGCTTGGAAACTACAAAAGAGACTCAGCCTTTGGAACAGTAGGTACAGGTCAGCCTCTTCCATGATGACCCTCCAAAGCACCTCATCATCAGGATACTTCCTATTACTCACTATGCACAACAACAGAAGTGGTGGTATGTCCTTATCAAATAAGGATGACAACAAAACAACTGTTTTAAGGACAAGAAGGTGATAACCAACTTCTACCTTCAGCATCATGTAACAGCACTGTGAATGTTTCTTTCCCTTGTGGAAAAGATAGGTAGATGTGGGGAAAGGGTCACAGAAGTTCTTACCCTCCATCCTATCCTGAGTCTTCTAGAATCCATGGCTGTTGGCTTAGACCTAAACCTAGTTTTGAGTATCCACTTATGTGGCACATGCAGGTAAGAAATCGGTCTGTTACAGATTACAGTGTTTAAGGTAAGAGTGGACCATTACAAACACCCTTTCTATCTCCAATGTATTTAATTTCAACTCAGTAATCCCATAAAGAACCACCTAACCATTTATTAAAGTAAATATCTGGCTAACGTGTCTTCTGTAAAGTTATTCAGTCTTGTCTTAAAGAAGAAGATATGAGCAATCACTCCATAGGAGACTTTTATTAGCAGTAAAAATAGTTTCAAAATGCAAGCCAAATTTCTAATTTGAGCTTGCTTATCCCCAGGTTCCAGATGTCTGAGATGTACTTCAACAGTCTCCACACATTCTCTTGAGCCACTCAATCATTTTTTGGCCACCAGTACTGTCTTAACATGAGGGTACTTTATACTAAGCAAGTCAGCTTTTAATCTTCTTCCCAATAGCGATAAACTGGCTCTTCACTAAGGCTTCTCCACTAAAGATCTCAGGCATCAAATCCGTTTGTGGCTTTCTGCACAGTCTTTAATCAATATCTAGGCAACTCACATATCATTGATGTCAAAAAGTAAAGGTTATTGAGACAGAAAAGGGGCATAAAGGAGAAAGTATGCACACTCTAAACAGCCAGTCTACAACGTGACAGAAGACAGTGTTCAAGTCTGTACTTTATCTGCTTTACTTTGCTACTTAGATCTCCTAGACATACAGGAACAAAAATTTAGGGAAATCATTCTATTTCCATGGCTGAAGACAGATTTTAGACTCCTGCATGACAGACAGACTGCTTAGCCACTGGGCAGGGCAGTGTTCAGACACAGGCTGGGACTGAAGAGGTGTGCAGATGACATCCAGGACAGCATGGAGCTGCCCAGGGGGCTGGTCTGATGGGCACGTGTGCTGTGCTCTGCCTCCTGCTGCCAAGTGCCAGCCGGGACGGCTTCCACTCAGTCCTGCTGTAAGTCATCTGTTTGGACCTGAACAGGCCACTGATATTTGGGCTCCAGGCCGTGGCTATTCAAGGACTGAGTTCATATTTGCTAAGCTGTTAATTACAGTGTAGGCCTTAGTTTAATACCAGTGACACAGCGGGATGTTCCCAAAGTCTCTACTTTGCCATTCTCCACCAGTACCAAGGGGACTGCATACCACTTCTTTCTTCACATTATTATCCCTTTAAAAAATGATCAGATCACATTTTCAAGGAGCCATCCTAGAAATGGCACATATTTAAAGGAAAGCCAATTTCCAATTACTACAGTCTGTAAAAGCCAGAGATCAGATTCAATTACACTGCACTTTGCAACTTACAGTCTGTTGGTGTTCATTCCAGCAGAGGCTTGTTAAATGCTCTCTTGCTGCAGACCTTCAAAATGTGCTTACCAACTGAAAAAGCAGAGGTTCTCAGTCCAGAACCTCACCATAGCTTAAGCCATCAAAACCCAGCCCCTGTCAGAAACTCCACTTAGGCAAGGATTCAGCCCAGTAAAGGAAGCTGGTGGCCTACTGAGTGGTTTTAGTGTGAGACCAAATTTAAAACATGAAGTCCTCAGAATATGCAAACATGCTGTTCAGATTCTGACAGGCTCACTGACCTATAACTTACGTGCTGCTAAATGCAGAATTTGAATGTCCTTCAATTTTCCTTTTTTTTAAATTTGAGAATGAGGCCCTCCTGCCTTCAGGTTAGTTGCTATTGCTGTGGCACATAAATCTCCAGAGGTAACAATAGGCAATGTGGTGAAGATGCTTGCCCTAAAGTTTCCCAGGGCACATTCAGAAGATTGTTAATGGGAATACTCACAGCCCAAGGCAGGTTGGAAATCCAGGGGAGGCACCACCAAGGCAGTAAGATTCCCAGGCAGGTGGTCTTTGCAAGCCTCTTCTCATAAGTACACTGTAAAATCTCCCTTAGGTATGCTGCTATAAAAATTAAGCAGCAGTGCTAAAGCCAATAGAATTTTACCAGTTCATACCAGATCAAAATTTGGTGCTCTCTAGGAAACCCTACAACAGTAGTATGTAATGAATTAATTGAAGACACTAACATGGGCTTCCAAAGACTCCATGGCTCAGGTAAAATGCAGTGTCTTGTGACCTGTTACAACATAGCAGGTTCAAAATATACTGTTAAGGGTGAGAGCAAAACTATTTGCTAAAATGGAAAATAGTTGCATTTCTAAACTCATCCCAGAGCTGAGTTAATCCACTCACAGGTTTACTCCTTCCCCCCTTTTCTGCACATCTACTTGTATGGACCTTGTCAAACACCAGAAAACATGAAACTAAAGCAGAGGAGGAGAACACCAACAGAAATAGCTCACATCTCCCTTAGTATTTAAAGATAAGACTAATCTTCCAACAAGAAAATTGCTAGAAACAACGGACCGATCCTCTAACAAGGCAAATCAAAATGATTTAAGATTTGTTTAAGAGACTAGATACCAACAAAAGTCATTCCAATATATCATGCCTATTAACAATGGCATGGGAAATTAGCACAGTCCTGAATAGGCCATTGACCTTAGGTTGTGGTTATTTAAAAATGATGCACTGCACCATTAGAAAACACAGTTCAAAGTGGGGAACTGCCATTGCAGATTTAGCCATCATCCTGGGATGCATTCAGTTTTTGTGTTCAATTTGCATTTATTTTAAATATTGTGACCTCTCTGCTCCCCTTTCTGCATTTCATTCTTTAAGCTTGCTTTAGGGGGTCCTAGTAAGTTTTCAATTTTATATTGGTTTTGGGTGTGGTGGAAGCCAAACATACTTGTCTGCTATTGTTCCACCAAGACTGAACTGCATTACCAGTGATGTGGGCTAAAGGGGTTGTGTGTAATCAGGGTAAATCAGAGTAATTTCAGATAAACACATGGAGTCAAGCTCAGATTGCATAAATTGCTCCAAAGTCACAGGAGGAACCAGGTCATATAGCAGACAGCAATCTAAAACCTAGATTTGAACAGGTGTCAGTTGACCCTCCTGCCATGGAGAACGATCAGAAAAAGCACTAGGGGAGGATGAACAGGGGAATGAATCCTGAAGGAGCTGCAAGCATGAGAGCCCTGGTTCTCTCAGAAATCCCAGGACTGCAAAAGCACACGGCAGCCTGCAGGGCCTCTGGCTCTTACCGTGCCAGCCCTCGGGGGAGCACAGCCGGAGCTGCGCTTGGGCAGTATCCAAGAAGAGGTTTTGTCCCTAAACAGTGGGGCTGAGGAGGTTCCAAGGAAGAGGTAAGGTTGACTTTGGCAGCCTTGAGGAAAATCTCAAGGCAGTTTTTGAGGTGAAATGAGGGGAAAGTTAGGAGACAGGCAAACATGGACATGCAGCAGCTGCAATGTCCATCGAAATATAAGTCACATATGGATTAAATATGAAGACAACTTCTGAACTACAAGTATCATTGGGAAAAGGGGCCAGGCAATTCAGTACAAAGGGAGCTTCAAGGCTGCATGTTTTTAGCTAAACAAACTAAATGTTAACAGGAGACACTGACATGAAGTTGGCTTTTATAAGGAAGAACTTTCCCTTCCTCCTCCCAGCGCGGCAGCAAGCCAAGCTGAAAGCCGATGATCAAAGGTCAGTCACCGCTCCTGAATCTCACTAGTTATCAGGATCTCCGCTGGAAACAAATGCTTTCACACTACAGTCGAGCACGTTTATAAGGGCTGCTGAAAGCTACATTTCAATTAATGCAGAGGTAGTACACTTTGGGTTCTGGGCAACATCAGCATGCGAGATATTTCGAGTGGCAGTGAGTCAATACTCTATTACTAGCAGCAGCTCTGCAGGCAAAGCGCCCGCTGGGAATAGGGAGGCAGCTCTGCTCTCCCCTCCCAGAAGGGGTCCAGGGTGGGGAAGCATCCACTTTTGCTGTTTGTCCTGTGCTAGGATTTTTGAGTAAGTTGAGATCTTTGGTTTCCAGGATTATCAGCTCAGCACCACTGTTAGAGCCCTACACTTACCGTAACAATGTGTTTCAAAACCTGCCTCAGAAGAAAACCAAGCTTCTGCAGATGAAAAAGCTGATAATGTGAATTTTGAAAGCCAGCTTTTGTCTGCACTACCCAAGTGTTCTTTTGTCAGCCTTTGAGTCCTGCCTGCCTACCTACATTCCCCCAAAAGTTAGCTTCTCCTCACTTCTGCTGGAAAGTGCTATTTATATCACTTACAAGGGGTCAGGCAAGTGGGGTCACAGAGATAATTATTTATACTTAGGGAAGGAAACACGCAGCATTTCACATTTCCTGCACAAAAGGCCCATTGGTTTCTCTCAGTCTGGGTGTTGGCTACAAACTGCATTCCACTTTTTGACCTTGAGCTGTTGGGGAAGTATTTTCTGGACTAGACAATTAGGAAGAAACTGAAACAGTGTGTGAGTGAGTATTCATGTGGGGTGTGTACTTTTGAGCAAGGTGGTCTTGGCCCATTGATGGCAGATAGGCCTACCTACACCTACCTGGAATTTTCTGCCTCTCTCAGAATTGATCCTGGTATGAACAAGGACTTTCTTCACTGCTTATAAAAGTTACTGAAGGAGCAATTTAGAAAAAATACTTAAGGATCTGTCTGAAAGACATCATACTGGTTAACAGAAAGGCAGGGAATTGGGTTTTTTTGCCCATGAGACTGAGCCTGGCAGCTCCATCCTGCTCTGTCACATGTATGCACCACAGTGCCTGGTGGAAAAACAAGAACTTTACAAGGGAAATGGCAAAATCAAGAATCTCATATGGGTGGGCTAAAATGAAGCCAAAGAGGAAATAAAAGATGATATATCCACAAACACTGATTAAGCTGTGGGCGTTAATGAAGAACAAAACTTTTCTTCGTTGAGCTAAACAGTAGTTGGGACTGAACATTACCCAAACTTAATATGCATAAAATGAAGAAATAAAGCTGTATTTTTTTTAATGAATGAAATTCACTTGGGAGACAGTTGGTGCAAAGTCTGAGCAGAAATGAAGACCACTTCAATCCATGGAATAGGATTTAAAGCCATAGACTTCTCTTTTCACCAGGGCTCATTTCATCCTCTAGGAGGCAGAGAAAGGAACAGGAGAGGAAACCAACACAACAGCTTCAGAAAAAAAAAAACAAAAACCTAACTCAAAAGTTGGAAAATAGCAGCCCATCATGCTTTGTGGGTTTTCTCCCCCCTTTTAAATTATTGCAGCATTTATTCCTCCACAGTGTATTCAAGCTCCTTGTACGTTCATCACTTCAGAAAGAAACTTGAGTAGAGTGGGAATGCACAGCCAAGTATATCATTTGGATTTACTTATGGCTTTCTCAAAAATGCAAATTTATCCCTGTAACAGCTGATCTTGAAGATGTGCCAACTAAGAAGGTAACACACAAGAAAAGCAGTAGTTCCGTTCTTTTCTTCTTAGCAATTACCTCTTCAATTAAAGTTGGGAGCAATTTTTTTCAAGTCTTTGTCATATTGTTGAAACATGTTGAAACATAAAACTGCTTGTGCAGCAAATCATCTTTATGTCATGCAAGGTTTAAAACCCTACAGTGACAGAGATCTCTGCATAGGATTCCTCCACACTTGTACAGAGCTTCCTGACTTCACTGTGGCTCGGGAAAGATGTGAAGCTCATTGCACACAGAGTCCACATCTGCAGAAACCATCAATAAAACTTTGCATGTTACAAAAGAACCCCAACTAGATTTCTATGTACCTTGCTTGCCAAAGCAGTGCCACTGTGGAAAAACTGAAGAGGGCAAAGTTGCCTTTCTTGCTCTGTATCAGGGCAAACACTCCCCCCCCACACCTTTCCCTTACTGCTTTTCTCCTAGGTCTGCCTGTTCAGCTGACCTTTGAGTGGGGCACAGATCATGGTGCAAAAAGCAGTACTGTAGTTCAGCTCCCTTGAATCACCTGGTTTCCATGTGGAGTTTAACCTCATTATCAACAACTCTCATTGTCACACTCGAAAATGGGCCCTTGACATCCACAGACTACAACTTAATCTGTGCTGCACCTCCCACAGAGCACTTAGTACTGAAACAAGGATGACTGCGTTTCTTTGGAAGTTTGTCACATTTTATTCTGCAGATTGAAAAATTAAGACATCATACATACCAAGTTCACCCACTTCAGTTATTTTGCATACAAGTCTTGATTTCATTAGTTGTTCTGTATGCTGTATTCATTTTGTGCACAAAGATGAAAACCCCGAGTCATGTCTTGCTGAAAGCTCTGACTCATTCTCATATTTCTCTTTGAGCCAGGGCCTCTTTCTTCCTAACCTTTATATTCTTTCTCTGTCAGAAAGACTAAGAAAAAGAAAATCTTTTCCACCATTTACTGATGCTGGAGAGAGTAATGGTTTTTGTTCATAGTCTTAATATAGCATCATCACCATTTTCCTCCAGGTTTTCCATGAAGCAGCCTACTACTTCTCATCAGTAGTCATCAAAATCAGTTGAAACGTTTCTATGGATTCCAGTGGGCACTGAAATAAGCCCTTACAAAACCCAACTTGTGCAGAGGATCAGCATTTCAAGGTGGCTCACATTTTTTAAAATGCTATTTCCTCACTGCATCATAAAAATACTTTTGTTCCCACAAAGCTTATCATAACTTTGGGTATGTTAACTGGTGGGATTACTCATATAGTAATGAGTGCGGAGCAAGGTGACTACACCTACTGGACTTAGTAAAACATGGACTACCAGTACTACAGCAAACAGAGACAAGTTTTTCTCAAGCAGGGGGTTATCTACTTTGGTCACAGGCTCATTTATATCAGATTCTGTCACCACAGGGTCATGACCCAGCTGAGGTGACTTAATGTTATTCTACAGCTTCTAGAATCAAAGTCCAAGAAAGAGGAAAAAAACCTGTCAGTCTTCAACTGGACTTGTCCTCCTTCCTGGCAAGAAAACCACCATCAGCAGCATTATGTAACTGCCACCCATTGCAGACCCCAGTAGCCATCATTTCTAAAGCATCAGGCTCTGCACCTCCCATCTTCACACAATTACCCCATGTCTCTGCCCAGAATGCCTACCTACAAACCTAGCCTAAGCCTTTCAGGCCCTTTTACAAAGGTCTTGCTTCCTTAACAGAGTCCTCACTATCAGATTTTCAGTCCTAATTCTTATGGATGTCCTATGTCTCCTAGCAAGGCCATTTCCCTTTTCCTGTGAGTCTATGTCTGCCCCCTTCATCTAGGGTGAATAAACCAGAATTAAGGTTGAATTCCTGTTCCTCTGTGGGGTCCAGCTCACCATATGACAGGATGCTGAATGTAGATCTGCGCATGCAGGAGAGGTTTGGCCCATTGGCATTGAAGTACTCATTCCACTCGAGCTTCTGGGACATTGGCTGCAGCTCAGCAAAGCAGATAGACATGTTTAACTTTAAACATGAGAACAGCCCCCAGGAATAAAAGTAGTGACATTGCCTACTCACCTACCTAAATGCTTAACTGCATCAGAGCTGATGTGACCTAGCTTTGGCTCTGGATTTAAATGCTGGAGGCTGAGTTTTCACTTGCTGCTTTAAAGGAATATAGCAAGCCTCCTTTTTCAGATACTGAACTCCAGCAGGTTTAGCTAATGTCAGGGGAAATCATGAATCCTTTGGAAATCTCTGAAATGTAGGCACATAATGTGTAAAGGAAGATTGTACAAACAATGCAGCCAAATAAGTAAATCTTGGCAATAAAACAACCATTTACTGAGGAAACAGAACACAGAGAAGAGGAATTAACTGGGAAGTACTATTCTGTAAAATTATTTGTCCAATTTCCATGCAAGCTATCAGCGAATCTTGGAAATTACCTTGGAGATTTCCAGTCACTGAAGCACTGTTGCCAGCTCTCTATTTCCATGCCACAGAGATAACAAATATCCACTGAACAATCCTCCCTTGCTTCCATGCTGCCTTTATGCAACTTTTCCATTCTTTTCTACAGGGTGACATTTTTAAACAATAAAAACTTCCACCTGGCATAGGACAATGTCCCTCTCCCTCTCTTCATTTCTGAAGTATATTAGGATCGGTGATGCACCATTGCTATGTGCACAGAATGAAGGGGCTGCAGACTGGCTCCAGAAAAAAAACCCAAAGATGTACAAATCCACTACTGCCAACTCCACCAGCCCTGCACTGCCACTGCAGCACACAGTTCTTGGTGCAGAGTCATGAAGGTTTGAAAAGAGACCAGAGGAAGCTGCATTTCTGCCAGTCCTCCTGAGATTCGCTGGAGCAGGATCATAAAGTTAGGTTGCTATTTATTCCCACATTAACTCCACTGAATAGGAGCGGGCCAGGTACGAGCACTAAACCAAGAACAAGCCTGGCCTTTAATCCAAACCCTAAGACTTGACACAAGCATAAAAACATGATAGTAAATATATTTTTAAAAGGTTCCATTTCCTTTGAAAGCACTTATCTCTTGGGTTGCAGCTGCCAGCCAAAATCTATCCATCTCCAGAGATAAATAGTTAGTGAGATTATGAGATCATATCCTCTGAAATTAATTCCCTGGTATTCAGTTTCTCCAGCTTCGATTGATGAATTCTGCACAACATGTTTCAGGGAACACAGTGCATCTCAGCTAAAGATTACTTGTTAATAAACAAGACTATTTTATGAACACAGAAATCAGAGAAGGTCAATAAACAAAGCTTATTTTAATAACATCTTTTGCATTTTTTCCCCAAGAGAACCAGAGCAGCAAGTGAATTTGTGTTTGTATGAAAACTTCAGCTCCACATACTCTGCTGCTGTTAATCAGTACTCTTAATTGCTCTGGGACAAACCTGTTTGCATCAGCTGAGGATGAGGCCTGTCCTGGTTTGGGTGTCAAAGATAACTATGCTAAAATGAGCAATAGTAATACTGATACAAAACAGAAATAAGGTGCAGGAGAACATGGCCCTCTCCAAGAAGTGCAGAATGCATCTTAGGCAGACAGACTATGTGTTTTTAGAAGTAGGTCACAATTAAATCATCCACCAGTAAATGGGTGAATGGACGTTTGTTTTTTTTGGCTAAGCAATAAGCAGGAGAGCTTAACAGTCTGTTGAAACATTTTATTCCCTGCATGGCCATTTTCAGCCTCTCTATCTATGGCCTGCCTTTTGAGGTATCACCATATTAAAAATGTTCTTCCCTGAAAGTATTTCCACACTGCAGCAGATGTCACTGACTTGGCACTGTTTGAAGGGTCTATTAAAAGTAATGTCATTAATTACTTGGGTTGTCATCACAGCACTGCTTTTGAGATATTTAAAATGGTTTATTATTGATAGCCTTATGCTGGAACGTGCAGAGCACCTTCACACTCTCCCATGGACACAGAGGCAAGGGCCAGTCAGTGCAGGCTCCCCACTGAGCCACTGAGCATCCTCATGTCTCCTCCTGCTGCTGCTGCTCTTGTGTGGCACTCAGCACAGGGTGCAGTGCCACTACTTCTAGGAGACCTGACCCAGGAGCAGGCACTGTGGCCAGCCCTGGGTGTTTGGAATAATGAATCCCATATAGGTGGATGATTCTGGAAAGTGATATTAACCTCAGCCTGGGTAGGACCCGCACCAGAGTGGGGGAACATGACAAGAAGGGAGTAGCAGAGAGGAGCTGCCACATGCTGACCATAATCCCATTCCCCTTTGCCTTGCTGAAGGGTCTGATTGTACACAACCTGTAGTGATAACAAGGGTGAAGAGAGTAGTCAGGAGTGAAGGAGCAAAATCAAGCCTGGGAATGGGGGAAGCAAAGGTGTATGTAAGGTCTGAGTGTTTTAGTGTTTGTCTTTTTGCTTTCCAATACCCAAATCATGAAATACATATAAAATTGGCAATATATTAAGTCAATTTTCCTGTTTTGTCCATGGTGGTAACTGAAAGTGATCTCCCTGTCCTCATTTCAACACATAAGCTTTCTCATTCTTGATCTTCCTATTCTCTCTCCCTTTCCTGTTGGCAGGGAGGAGTGAGCAAGCAGCTGGTGGGAGTTTGGCTGCCAGCCATGGCCATCCCACCACACTTAGATACCAAACATCTCACATGGACAAATACTGAATCATACACAGGGAGCTGGGAACTACAGCACCTCTGGAAACCTCAACGAAAGGCAGTGGCTCCTGGTGCTCACTGAGCACTGAACATAGCCAGAATTAGACCACCACCTTTGCTAAACTGTCTGGCTGCATCTTATTTCTCCATGAGGAAATGTCTCTTGGGTTCTGCTACACTTCTGCCAGCACATTTGACTTCCATCTTGGGACAGAAAATGCAATATAGCAAAGCATCTTTGAAAAATTGCTGAGCTCTGCTCTATGGCAGTAATCATGGCATCTATTGCCAATAAAATGAAAAGGAACAAATTCTGAGAGGCAAAAAAATATCTATGGGCATACAGAGAATAAGAGAAGTAAGAGTAATCTACTGCCTGGGTCTCAAAAGCACAAATCTTTGGTTAATTTCAGTTGCTGATATTGCTGCTGTTTGTTTCATTTTAGACATACCACCAGCAACCAAAAAGAGGCATTAGATAGAGGGTTAGATTTATACATGGCTCTCAAAATCGATTCAAAATGTCTCAGATATGAGCCAGGTCTTGCAAACTGAGATCTCAATAAACACTGTAAACAGAATATGAATAAATATGAATTTGAAATATGAAAAGAGAGGGATGCCTCCAGGTATCTTTCTTAGCATCCTCCTTCAGTGATATGGAAGACAGTCATTGGCACATTAATGACAGTCATGTACAGGAATAAAGTGAAACTTTTTCAAGTGCTACCAAGGGCCAAGAAATATTACAAGGGAAGTAATATAAATGTGGTTAAATTAGAAAGAAAATAGAACACAGGCAGATTTAGGGCCTCACCGGAAGTCTATTGAATTCAGGGTAGAAAGCCCTTGACTCAGTGATGTTTTAGATCTTTCTTGAGTAAGAAGTGTCCAAACTTAACATTTTCTCTGCAGAAAGCAGAGCTGCAGATGCTCCTCTAAGCCCAGAGACAATTCTGAAAAGCAACAATAATGAAAATGAATTAGAAGTGAAACTAGGTATGACTGTGTCATGCAGTTTGGCAGCTATGCAAGCTAATATATTTTGGGCTGCAAACACAAATATACATGATGTGGTGCTGTGCCAAGGGATCCAGGCTGGCTCTAAAATAGGTACTTGTGTAACCAAAACCGCTATGGATGTGTTTGCTTGGCACCCCTTTTGATCTCAGAGGAGTAGAATGTTTTACCTCAGTAGCAGGCAGTGTCAGAGCAGCACATGAGTGTGGCCAGCAGCACTGCATGCTGGCAAAACCCAGGCTGACTAATTCTCAGCTACAGTGCAGGTCTCCATCCATGGAGGTTTTCCCAGCTGCTGAAAGGAAGGCTGTGGGGGAAGAAAACAACACCCAGGAATCATCTATACAGACCACCATGGCTGGCTGCACTCACTTGAGCAAAAGTGTTCCTTGTAGCTGCTAGATCTGCTAGACACTGTCTGCTGGCCACAGTGGTGTTCCCAATGAGATGAACTCTCTCCTTTGGAAAAGGCTGTACTTGATCTCAAAGTAGATACTGTGGTTGAACAGACTAAACTTACCTCTGTTTGAACTCTGAATTTACATGAGAATTTCACCATTTAACTGCCATTCCATTCTGCACCGGTTTCTTTTTTTTCTCCCCCTCTTTCTGCAAGTTGAAAGAAATGAATAAAGTGGAATTCAATTGACCTTCTCTTGTTTAAGACTGAGTCTTACTTGTTATGCTCATACAAGGTGGCACAGAACTAAGCAGACATCTAACCTAGACAGGCAGGCTTTTATGTTATGTAAAGCATAAGCAGATTTCAAAGTAAAGCTACTATTAACCTCTGCCTAATTTCTTCTAAAAGGGTTTTTTAAGAATTTGAAAGCAGGGCAAAGCGAAAACTGTATTTCAGAGTAAGGCCTGTTAAGCAAAGGCCAGTGAGATATACATGACTCAAGCATACTGCAATGCTTTCCTTCATCTGTCTTGCCATTTACAGAACAGGTAAGGTTGGAAGGGACCACAGAGGGTCATCTGATCCAACCTCCATGCTTAAGCAGGACTGTCCTAGAGCACAATGCTGTCCAGACAGAATTGTGTCCAGACAGTTCTCGAGTATCTCCAGTGAGGGAGAATCCACAGCATCTCTGGGCAATCTGTTCCCGTGCTTGGTCACCTGCACAGTAAGCTTGTACTCAGGGGGAACTTCCTGTGCATCAGTTTCTGCCTGTTGCCTCTTGTCCTATTACTTGACACCACTGAGAAGAGCCTGACTCCATCCTCCTGACAAACTCCCTTCAGATACTTGAATACATTAATGAGGTTCCCTCTCAGTCATCTCTTCTCAAGACTGAACAGGCCCAACTCCCTCAACCTTGCCTCATAAGTGAGGTGCTCCAGTCCCTTAATCATCTTCATTGTCCTCTGCTGGACCTGCTCCAGGAGCTCCATGTCCCTTTTGTACTGAGGAGCCCAGAACTGGACATAATACTCCAGGTGTGGCCTCACGAGGGCTGAGTAGAGAGTCAGGATCACCTCCCTTGACCTCCTGGCAATGCTCTCCTTAATGCATCCCAGGATCCCATTGGCCTTCTGAGCCACAAGGACACACTGTTGACTCATGGACAGCCTGTTGTCCACCAGGTCCTTCTTCACAGAGCTGCTTTCCAGCAGGCCAGCCCCCAACCTGTATTTGTGCATGGTCTTATTCACCCCCAGGTGCAGGACCCTGCACTTGCCCTTGTTGAATTTCTGACATTTGTTCTCTGTTCATCTCTCTAGCCTGTCAAGGTCCTTCTGAAGGCCTGCACAGCACTCTGGCCACTACATTTAGGTTGAATCTCACATTTAGGTAACCCCTATTGCTCTATATGCTGCACACCTTGATTCTCAGCACATCTATGTGTTCATGTAATAGTAATAATCATAACTATTTTGAGATAGCAGAGGGAACTGCTCCAGGGAAGATTAGCTCATGGTGTAGGTCTTAAGAATTTAGTACTTAGTTTGGAAAACATCAGTTGAATATAAAGAAGCAATTGTACTGCTACTTTCTTCTTTCTTAATCATGTGCTTGAAGCTTCTTATTAAGGATATTCAAGTGACCTGTGTGACAAATTACTGCCTCAATGCTTTTCCTTACAGGCACTGCCACAATTGTGCCGTCACAAATCCAGCAAGTAACATTTCAGCCTGATCTCTGTAAGGACATTTCAGCACTCTGCCAGGAGCAGACCAGGGAATGAACTAGGACATACAGTTTACTTCTTAGCAGTTTAGTCACTAAAGAGTGACAGAGCCAGATACAGTGCCCAAATTCCTCTCAATTCATGCCCAGTAGGAAGAACTGGGTAACCACTCCTGCTTTTCCCTTCCTATTTCATCACCTGCCACTCTGAAGGGGCTGACTGTGGATCTCAGACACTGAAAAACAGAATGTCTACCAGGTAACATAGCACTTCTCTCCTTTTATAGCAATAGGATTATTTCCTATAGGTTGCTCTATTCTAAGCATATATAACGAAGCCAACACCATCGTATTACCTGGTTTTCCACAGCTGGGTGCTCTACCTCTATCAAGTGCTTTTCCTGTGTTTGGATCAATCTTGTCTTTTTTTGAAACCTCTCTGAATGTTTTCTCAAATTTCTGTATCAGTAACATCTGATCAAAACTGAAAACTTTCCTAACATGGAGAAGTCCAATGATGATGGAGTCCCAAGACTCTGCACTAGGAATTTTAACATTTCTAACACTCCTCTGGTTCAGATGCAGACAGAGGTAGGCACATTCCAGCAGCCATTGATAAAAGTCTAACCAAGGTTAAATTAGACAGGTTGTGCAACTTCAGTGTGAATATTTGTTCCTTTATTTTCTCTTAACTCCTGCAATCTAACTCCCCCAGCCAACTATGTAGGGTGTTGATCTCACATTCGTATAAGGTGCTGACGAACCTCAGGCAGTACCAACTTCAAAACAGACTTTTCATCCTCTCTGGAAGATGCCAAAACATTCAAGTTTGCTTTATAACAAAAAAAAAAATACAAAAAATGGCCAAATAAAATACTGAAATTGCCATTTGTGCCAGCTTAGATTGTATGCAACATCTAAAATTATAACTGGAAAGAGATAGTTTTGGCGTGTCATATTTTAAAATAGGTTCAAAAGCTTTCCTTGAAATTTCAAACAGAATGTGTCTGTGTATGTGAAATATTTTGATTTTACTTAACCAGCAATTTCCAACACCAAACCTGCTTGCTTGAAAATTTTCAGCTGTTTAGCTTTAGTAATTTTGCTCTTGTCCTCTGAACAGCTGATTGTTTTCACCATTTTCAGTTAGTAAGCAGCACATAATTAAACATAAACAAGTTACCACTGCAGCATGACTTGATAGGAGAGGAGTTGCCTCACTGGTACCACACAGCACATGCAGGGCTCTGAATTATATAAGAATAATGTGGTTTAGCTTTTCCCCCCAGAGTTTCAGCAATTCTGGTTTCCCCTAAAAAAGACATGAACAGAAACAGTGCAAGTATTCATACGAAAAATCACATTGACAAAACAGCAAGTTCAAATTTAAAGGGAAGTTTTGCATTTAATCAGCTAGGGGTTTTGTCTCTGTAGTCCTGGCACATTTTACATGACAAATCATTCAGCCTCCTAATGCCCACAGAAGAAAACAGCCCTTTGACACCCATCTGCCCAAGAGGCTGGGCTGAGAACAGAGGTTCATTTCAAGCTGCATTCTTCACATTTCATGGTGAAACTGTGACACTATACCACACAAAGCCTATGTAAGGATTTAGTACAACTGCATAGGTCTGTTTTACACCCTTTGCTGTTCCTTCAGGTATAAGTATTGGAATTTGAACTTAAATATATTTTCAATACCTGTTTATCTGCCCACATGGTTATATTTTAGGGGAACAACCATTAACTAAGTACCTATGTTACAATCATCTCAACGATTGTGTGGTCAATTTTGAGTCCTTTCTTTTCATATAGTTTTGTAAAAACAATCTTTATAGCTATGCATAGTGAAACCAGTTTCTAAAAGGAATTTTGCTGGAATATTTAGCTTTGAAAGCATAGATAGCCCAAAGAGATGTATGTTCTCCGCCCAGTACCTAGTGGACATTTCCCATGCCAGAGCATCCTGGGCACAATTCTCAGAGAAGCAGGCAGACATTCAAGTATTCCCTGATCCCCTGCGGCACATCGTGGCTCAAAAGGGTCGTCTGAACACGGAGCTGCAATAATGCAAGGCTAGAGTTAATGTGACAAGCTGCAGACATCACCAAAGCAAAATACTTTAACAACTCATTTCCCTGTCTCCCCTCCTGCTGCTTATCCTACAAGACAGTTCTCTGCCCAAAATGGGACTTCACTAGGAAAGAAAAGCACCAGAACAAGATATAAGGGATCTTTGGAAGTTACAGCTCACCTCTATGATTCCTTGCGTTTTCCATCCTTGAATAGCTCTGAACAACCATGCAGTGAGCAGCCTTTGTCCTTTACAGATGGGACTGGTCTGGCCTCAGAAGCAACCCACTTTGTGAATGGCTCTGCTACGTGAGTCCTGATTTCAGCCGAAAGAAAAGCACCAGAACAAGATATAAGGGATCTTTGGAAGTTACAGCTCACCTCTATGATTCCTTGCGTTTTCCATCCTTGAATAGCTCTGAACAACCATGCAGTGAGCAGCCTTTGTCCTTTACAGATGGGACTGGTCTGGCCTCAGAAGCAACCCACTTTGTGAATGGCTCTGCTACGTGAGTCCTGATTTCAGCCTATCCTTTACAAGCATATAGGCAAACAAAGGAAGAAAAAGAGACCAAAAAAGAAACCAGACTATCTAGTATTGTCTCAGTTTAAAAAAATAAGAGTGACTGGAAGAACTAGGTACTTTTACAGCCAGCCACGTTCCGAGTATCCCTATGCACAGTCTGTGTAATTCGTAGTATGTTTTATCTATCCTTCAGTAAGTCCATCTGTACGTATGCTATAGTTACCAGAGGAAAGTTAAAAATACATCCTAGGTGTAGCAATACATAAGGCAGATCCTCACCAGTAAACTAGGAAATGAGTAATCCCCCACTCTCCTGAACAATTCTTCACAATGACAACTCCCTCCTTCCCACACACCTACACTCTCACACGCCTGGAGAAGCTGGGGGCGGGGAAGGCTGAGCTTTGCAATGTTTTCTGGAAGCTCATCAGATCCAGGCTACTTCCAATTAAAGGAGGGAGCAAGTTCAAAGCCTTTGCTGATCCCTGCTATGAACTGGCACTCTGCTCAGAGTCGACTGTGCTTGCTGCTGAGACACGACTCTGCTGAGCCAGAGAAGAGGGTGTACGAACAGGTTCCCCTTCAGGAAACAAAAACAGGATGGGAGGGAAACCCCAAACCTACTCAGGTGGCTTGCAGAACTGGAACATTAACTTGAACTGACAGGAGGCAATGGCAACCAAACCCAAGTGAACTGCAGAGGCTTCTGAGCACTGGCAGAAGATGCTGAGGGGGAGCAAAGACTAAAGAGAGGAGATGCGCAGAGGGGAGGTAATCCTGGCACTGTTGACATCATCATGCTGTGTGGATCTGAAAGGTTCCAAGCTGAAGCTGCTTTGCAGCAATGGCTTTTTCCCTCCTCCCTATCTGCATGCATTTTTAGTCTCTGGTTTTTAGATCCTAGATATTGTACTGGGAAATTAAGAACCAGCCTTCCATTAAGATACTTCAGCAACTATCAGGAGGACATGCTCGAGGATAAGCTGTATGATTTGTCACATCATTTCCCTTCTACCAACTGTTAGAGGATTCTGAATTGAGATAAAAATTGCCCAGTTTCTGCCATCAGCTTGGGCCTGGATTCTTTGCAGCATCCATCAAATCTAGAGAATCAGTTCACCGACAACATCTACAAACATAGACCTTGCATATGCTGTGACAAGTACAGTGACAACAGTTGTGACAGGTCCCCTCCATAAGCTTTATCTGGTTCTTAAATATCATCATTACAGCAGGGAAGAGAAGTGGGGAAAAAACGGGTACTTGCATGCTTGTGATCCAAAACAGCTCTAAGCAGAGGTAGGTTCCTACTGCCCTCTGCTGTAAGATGCTTACAGAACTTGTGAGAAGGAAGCACCAAGCACGACAGCCTGACGTGCACACTGGGCGTTACATTCAGGCTGTGTTAAAACTCTGCTGAGTGGAACAAGACAGCTAGAAACAATAGGCTTTGGTTTCTTGCTGCTGTTTTTAATGCTTGAAGTGTATACACACTTCCCATACACACACAGTAAACAGACCATAGGCTGATCAGTTCTTGGTATATTTTTGCTTATGAGGCTATGTATTTTGGATTATTATGTGCCCATAGTTTGCAATTCCAATGGACAGACCATCACAGCCTTGACTGTACCACTTTGGGTTTGGTTTCTTTTCCTTCTACTTTAGGATTTCCCAGATGCCAACCCTAACCTTACCAAAATACTGGTAAGTCTCCCTAACTAAAGGCTCCAGTGAAGCTGCCTGGAGCCTATTTTTGTGCTGCACCATCACTGCAGCACCAGAGACAGCAAATTTTCCTTGCAGAAAAAGGGGGTGCTTCGACTGGACAACCCAAGTGGTTTATGTACATTTTAAAGGGGGAAAACAAAAGTCTAATTCATCATCTCAGTGTAAGACAGCAATGTCACTCAGGTAACAGATAATGAAGAATGCAGGTTACTATGCAATACTGATGTCTATTTCCAAGCTGAGTTCCTTTCAGCTCTTTTTCCAGTAGTTCTTGATGTTCCTTTAAAGCTTTGTAACTTATGGGGACCTTTACAGAGCTACAGGCTTATACAGCAAAACTAGAACATTTTCTTCCATTCATTTTCTTCTGTGTTCTTTCCCTCAAGCGCCAAGAGGAATAAATTTACTGAAGCTGGCTAAGATATATTGTGTTTCTTCTCTTGCCTCTACTGTTCATGCAAACAAAATCACTTCCTATAGAAAACAAGATATATTTAGGGGCAGTAAACAGGATGCATCTATTTAGTTTGACACCATGCCCCTCCCAAAATAAACAGACATCACAATGATGGGAGGGAACGCTACCGTAACACGACAGTTTTAGCTTGGCAACATGCACGTCTGAAAGACTGCATTTGTAACACATATTGTCACACATATAGAGGCTACACATAAATATAAACAGAGGCTGAGATTCTCAGTGCCATTTGGGTATACACACACTCCCCATCAAAAGGAAGAGGAACTAGTATTCAGATCACTCTAGAGGACTTGAAAGCCTCTTCTAAGAGGAATTTGTGACACCAGCATTTACTCTTGCTCGTAATTCCATTCTTAAAGTCTTTCAATACCACTGCAAGCAGCTATATTTAAGGGAGAGTACAATTCTGTGTCGAGGTTGCAACACATACACACTGCATGGGCAAGGTACTGACCCACAGATAAATCCACACCTGCACACATATGCACCCTCATACAACACTAACAAGATTCCTTGTCTTTCTACCACCCTCTCGGGACTTCGGATCAAGTTTCCTGTATGAGCTGCTGTACCTTCAAAGAAAGGAGGACATAATTACAGCTCTCAAATGGCCCACGGCATTCAATTTCTTTTTTGTTGGTTTTTTTTTTTTTAAAGACTTTTTTGTTGTTTTTTTTTTTTTTAAAGCCTGCATTCAACTTACATGCAAAGGACAAACAGTAGTTTAATGAGGCATTTGAGTTAGGGGAAATCCTGGGAACAAACTGCAGAACAGAGCCTGCAGGCAACTGCACAAATGCTGGTGAGATCTGTGATTCTGATACTGTTCTGAGTACTTCGCAAATAGCTGGAGTAAATATGTTCATGGAATGGGATGGATGGTTTTAAACACCTGATTCTGACCTCAAACTGTGCTTGTCTGTATTATACAGACATGCAGGTGGGTGCCTGTTACTTAGCCCAGTGTTAACCCTTTAGATTTCAGCTGGTCCTTCTGCCAGGTGACATTTTTTCGCCTTCTTAGCAAATAATCCCATTTCAACAATCTTCCTGGGTGAAGTTAAAAATGCATTTTGCCCACATCAAAAATAAAAATCCTGCAAATAAGAACAGGCTTTGAAAATTGAACTAGAGATTTGGAAGGGTGCCTGTTACTTAGCCCAGTGTTAACCCTTTAGATTTCAGCTGGTCCTTCTGCCAGGTGACATTTTTTCGCCTTCTTAGCAAATAATCCCATTTCAACAATCTTCCTGGGTGAAGTTAAAAATGCATTTTGCCCACATCAAAAATAAAAATCCTGCAAATAAGAACAGGCTTTGAAAATTGAACTAGAGATTTGGAAGAGAGTTGGAGCCTGGG